>NW_020649083.1:0-291 GCF_003573695.1 Papaver somniferum
AAAAAACTACACATAAGTATTGGTGAATGCTTAGTTTCATTGTAGGCTTGTTATCAATAACTCATAGTCCTCTTAAGTTAAAGAATTAATAGATGTCACCTGGAATGCTAGAAACTGTTTAAAACATCTAATAATATACAAAAACTGGTACATTTAATAGGATGGTTCAAAAAAATACACATAAATATAGGTGCATGTTTAGTTTCATTGTAGGGTTGTTATCAATAACTCATAGTCCTCTAAAGTTAAAAAATTAATAGATGTCACCTGGAACGCTAGAAACTGTTTAAA
>NW_020649084.1:0-967 GCF_003573695.1 Papaver somniferum
GAAAATAAAATGTAACAACTAACCTTGACACGGAATTTCTCATAGATCAGATGTTTTTCCTGCTCTTTAATAACATAACTACGCTAGCGATCAAAAGTTGTTGCTTGGTCATCGCGGTCACGATAGGTTTCCAGGAATGTTTCCCCAAGTATAGATTGATCGGGATGTTTCTTTTCATACATGACTACATATTTTTAGTAAAACATGTAGTTATAAATTTCTTAACGGCATAAAAGAGTCTGTAACTACTAGTTTTCTAGCAACTACATAAGATTAGACGATATTAAACTCACGGGCACAACAAACAATACATTAGCATATGTATAAGTAAATAAAGTACTGAAATGTGGAAAAATAAGTAACGCCAAAGATTAACGTGGTTCAAAAAAAGCCTACATACTCTAAGTGTTATAAGTATGAGTTTCACTGTGAGTTGGGTAAGGTTACAATGACTTAAGTCGGTTTGATTTGAATAAGATAAAGAAGGTGATTAAAAATTTTAATTATATTTTGTCTTTCTCTATTTATATTTTGCATTTTTCTGTGGTCGTGCTTCGTGTTTAGGGTATGTTTGGCACATAGTATTATTAATGCAAGGCATTATTAATTACATGTGGTTGAATTGGCATGCATAAGAACTACATGTAGTTCAATGTTTAGTGTTTGCACAACAAAAAGATACACAAATAACAAATAAACTCTTATTGAAATTGTAAGGAAATGATTGGATCTTATAACAGATAAATTCAAATTTTAATAAAGAAATGAAGACTAGATAATTGACAATAAGTTGAATTAAAACGCGAACTTCGCAAAATAACAACACAACCATGTTGAGATTGAACAAGTTTAAAAATTATGAAAATAAAAGATTTTCAAAAAGTGGGGAAATGAGAAATGAAAATGAACTATATTAGAGGGGGTTCTTCGAAGTTTAAACTCAACCTCCAATGTTGTTTGGTGAAAT
>NW_020649085.1:0-1738 GCF_003573695.1 Papaver somniferum
TAGAGATTTTAGAGTCACTAGCATACTTCTAGGTATGTTTACATAGAGAATTCTGACCGACATAACTGAACTTGGAAGTGTTAGGGAACTACGTTCGGATTTCTTGCTTGTTAGAGTGTTAAATAATGGATCTAATCATGCCGGTGATGCAAATTAGGAGCAGGGAAAAATGCATTATTAGAGTTGCTGATCAATCATTAGTGGATACTACCCTATTTATATCATGCGAGACACCGACCAGATTTCTTTATAAATAACTAAAGAGATTTCTTTTGAGTGTGTGTCACGGTACGTTAATTCCGGGTAGAATGGTGAGCTACCCAACCTCCCACCAATAGAAGCACTACTCTTTGATCTCTTGAGTGCTAATTTTGTCAATCATGAGGGTGACATCTATAGATGAAAGCCTCCTTATTGTAGTTCGATTGCAGTTAGCACCATTCTCTCTCTCGACAACAACGGGTCCAAAGAAACTACATCATCATCAACAAGGGAGCGACATCAAAATCTACAAGGAAAGTTGAAGACGTTCAAGGTTTACAAGCAACATAACAAGACAAGAGCAAATTTCATATCTAAGTAAAGAAACATATAATGAGAAGATTTATATATATATATATATATTTTTTGAAGGTTGGAATTTATTCATTAAGCAACCGAACTTACATATTTGGAATATCATAATGGGTCTTATCTCTTAAGAGTCTAAGGGGTAAAGACTGAGGTCGGGTGATATCCGCTTTTTGTTGAGAGGCCTTTTTCGGTTTTTCCACGCTTAGCTTACATAACCTACATAGAAACCTGTTAGACAACGTGACTAAGTAATTCTCTAGCTTGTTGGTGATATGAGACTGCCCGGTTGTAAGACATCCTCGGTTTCTTCTTGATTCCGATGTCAGCTGCTTGTTGGAGATGTGGTAAAACACTCTACTTCGAGAGTGGTACAAGGCGAAGGCTAAGGACATTAGGACTTCTTGAAAGACTACCCATAAGATCACCCCAGAATTTTTGGTCGCAACAGTTCCAAGACTTTGTCATCCCTAGTTGGCAAACGAAGTACCCGTCGGAGATAACCAATCCCAATTTGGAGAGAGAGATCACTTGATACTGAAGCTGAGGATGGTATATGTACATGTTGTTGTGGAAGCAAGCTTATGTAGAAACGTTTCCGGAGTCGAATCGATCTTAAACCTGCAGAGTGAATCACTATCTGACCGTGTTCGATATTATCACCTAAATCTAGACTTTTCTGGCAACTATTACACACAGTTGCGCACATGTTTACATTCATCGTTGCGCACATGTTTACAGACATAGTAACTAAAACAGACTCAAAACCACTAAAGCAATTAAACTTTCCTAAAACAGACATAAGGAAACTAAAGCAGTTTAACTGCCCTAAAACTAAACTAAAGACCTTAATGCATTTATTTATTAAACATAAAGGGATAGATAAGAGACAAGATTTCCCTGTTTCTGGACAACTTTTGTGCAGTCTGTCATTTCCCCACTTCGCTTTATCGTGACAGGAACCAGCTTTTGTCGGACCAATTATTACTTCCCATGTTGAAGACTTATTTACAAAGCAAAGAAAAGCAAAAGATGAGAATTATTGAAGTTTATGATTTCGAGACGATACAAATTGTGAAGAATCAAGCGGTAAAGTACTTTTCCCACGGATATGGTTTGTTTTATTTTCACTTTGTTTTGTATTTTATTTCTCTTGTCATAAAAAAAA
>NW_020649086.1:0-1740 GCF_003573695.1 Papaver somniferum
TAGAGATTTTAGAGTCACTAGCATACTTCTAGGTATGTTTACATAGAGAATTCTGACCGACATAACTGAACTTGGAAGTGTTAGGGAACTACGTTCGGATTTCTTGCTTGTTAGAGTGTTAAATAATGGATCTAATCATGCCGGTGATGCAAATTAGGAGCAGGGAAAAATGCATTATTAGAGTTGCTGATCAATCATTAGTGGATACTACCCTATTTATATCATGCGAGACACCGACCAGATTTCTTTATAAATAACTAAAGAGATTTCTTTTGAGTGTGTGTCACGGTACGTTAATTCCGGGTAGAATGGTGAGCTACCCAACCTCCCACCAATAGAAGCACTACTCTTTGATCTCTTGAGTGCTAATTTTGTCAATCATGAGGGTGACATCTATAGATGAAAGCCTCCTTATTGTAGTTCGATTGCAGTTAGCACCATTCTCTCTCTCGACAACAACGGGTCCAAAGAAACTACATCATCATCAACAAGGGAGCGACATCAAAATCTACAAGGAAAGTTGAAGACGTTCAAGGTTTACAAGCAACATAACAAGACAAGAGCAAATTTCATATCTAAGTAAAGAAACATATAATGAGCAGATTTATATATATATATATATATATATTTTGAAGGTTGGAATTTATTCATTAAGCAACCGAACTTACATATTTGGAATATCATAATGGGTCTTATCTCTTAAGAGTCTAAGGGGTAAAGACTGAGGTCGGGTGATATCCGCTTTTTGTTGAGAGGCCTTTTTCGGTTTTTCCACGCTTAGCTTACATAACCTACATAGAAACCTGTTAGACAACGTGACTAAGTAATTCTCTAGCTTGTTGGTGATATGAGACTGCCCGGTTGTAAGACATCCTCGGTTTCTTCTTGATTCCGATGTCAGCTGCTTGTTGGAGATGTGGTAAAACACTCTACTTCGAGAGTGGTACAAGGCGAAGGCTAAGGACATTAGGACTTCTTGAAAGACTACCCATAAGATCACCCCAGAATTTTTGGTCGCAACAGTTCCAAGACTTTGTCATCCCTAGTTGGCAAACGAAGTACCCGTCGGAGATAACCAATCCCAATTTGGAGAGAGAGATCACTTGATACTGAAGCTGAGGATGGTATATGTACATGTTGTTGTGGAAGCAAGCTTATGTAGAAACGTTTCCGGAGTCGAATCGATCTTAAACCTGCAGAGTGAATCACTATCTGACCGTGTTCGATATTATCACCTAAATCTAGACTTTTCTGGCAACTATTACACACAGTTGCGCACATGTTTACATTCATCGTTGCGCACATGTTTACAGACATAGTAACTAAAACAGACTCAAAACCACTAAAGCAATTAAACTTTCCTAAAACAGACATAAGGAAACTAAAGCAGTTTAACTGCCCTAAAACTAAACTAAAGACCTTAATGCATTTATTTATTAAACATAAAGGGATAGATAAGAGACAAGATTTCCCTGTTTCTGGACAACTTTTGTGCAGTCTGTCATTTCCCCACTTCGCTTTATCGTGACAGGAACCAGCTTTTGTCGGACCAATTATTACTTCCCATGTTGAAGACTTATTTACAAAGCAAAGAAAAGCAAAAGATGAGAATTATTGAAGTTTATGATTTCGAGACGATACAAATTGTGAAGAATCAAGCGGTAAAGTACTTTTCCCACGGATATGGTTTGTTTTATTTTCACTTTGTTTTGTATTTTATTTCTCTTGTCATAAAAAAAA
>NW_020649087.1:0-503 GCF_003573695.1 Papaver somniferum
AACGATGATTACATAACTAGTTGGAAGCCTAACAAGCTAAGCTCCAACGGCGTACTACTACATGAATTAACAGGTTGTTGTGCTAGCCTACCAGCGGGCCTCATGGGTAACCTTGCCAAGGGGAGCCGAAACGGCGGACTGGGGGGCGAGATTGTGTCACAAGGGGGGCAAGCGAACTCTAGCATCCATAATAATTCCTGAAATATTACGCCATGGAAGACTCGAACCTGGGACCTCCTGGAGCGCATCACCTTTGGAGAACGGGGATGACCAGCTGAGCTAGGGCCCGTTATTGTTATTATTATTATTATAATAAATATGTATAATTTGAAAGCCATGTTTATATTCGTCACGTAAGTGTTTTAAAATGCTTTCCAATGGTATAAAACTTACGTATATTCGCTGGATAATTTGAGAGATAAATAATTTCTAAATTTTACTAGTAATTATCCATAAGAGTATAACTGTAAAAAATACTTAAAAATTCTCCATTTTACTCCATG
>NW_020649088.1:0-712 GCF_003573695.1 Papaver somniferum
GAGCCTAACAAGCTAAGCTCCAACAACATACTACTACATTAATTGAACAGGTTGTTGTGCTAGCCTACAAACGAGCCTCATAGATAACCCATAACCAAGTGAGACAAAGCGAATGGGGGGCTGAGATTGTGTCATAAGGGGGGAAAACTAACTCTACCTCCCATGTTAATTTCTGCAATATTACGGCATTGGAGGCTCGAAACCTTGTAAATACGGCATATCTTGTCTAGGCAAAAAACGGGTAACTAGATCAGCGAGTATTATTTTAATTTTAGAAAACTCGAGATTAATGGCTTATTTTTAAACATTAATTATTTTAATTTTCGGAATTTCAACTACTTTAGTGATCTTTAATATTCCTGATGGAGTAGTGAACACGGAAAATTATATGAAGATATTAACGACATATTCTTAAATATCAATTATTTTAATTTTCGGAATTTCAAATACTTTTATCTTTAATATTTTTATGGAGATTTGAAAACGGTGAAAATGAATGAAGAAAGCTGACCAAGATTAATGCAAGTGAATTAAATTTTACCTAAAATACAAAACAAAGTTTGGACAAGTTAGGCAAGATAAAGAGAGCTCAAGATTTATCTAGAACACGCGATTGAGGGATATAAATTACTTCCCCCAACTAGTAGTGTTTTTTAAGGGGTGATTTTTGGGTATGAAAATACAAAAATTCCCTTCCTCATAATTTTTTTTT
>NW_020649089.1:0-1631 GCF_003573695.1 Papaver somniferum
TTGATCATGAAAACAAACTACCAGTTCAGATGTCATCACAACTGGTAGGAAATCTTCTTCGAGATTTTGAGGTCGTACGTGAACAACTCGGAATTGCAACAAGGAATCTTGATTTTCTGAAAAACGAACTGAAGAAAGCAACTGATGAGCTCGTCCATGTTCAATCTCTAGTTGTTGACCGGGTTTAGCGTTTTTCGGATCATATTCTCTAAAGAACCTTTTGCCTAGTAAATCTTCTCATGAGAATGTTATTTTATTGTTTTGTTTAGAAGAATAACTAGAGTTTGGAATAGCCATTATTGTGAATACACATAGCTATGTCCAACGTTTTCATCTTCATGTTTTTCGATGTATTTGTTTAAATTCTAAAATTGTTTGGAAGATGATTTTTGCAGTATTAATCTTTATGGTTTTATATATTGCAATTTGTTATGGGATATATGTGTTTGCGTCCGTGAACTATGATTGTGCCATATCTTGTCAAAAGTTAAGTCTTTCATATGTCGATATGCATGTATTGATAAAAGTATGAATGAACTTTTGACATTACAAAAGTTTGAAGCCTATTATGTCATTATTGATGGAAGATAGGATGAACTTTTGTTTGTGAGGATTATGTCTATTGCATGTCATTGTGCAAATGGTGATGGAAAATAGAATGAATCCTTATTTATTCCTTAGTATTTGGTTGATCTCCGATCCACAATCTTTGTGCACATACTTTGTTGTTCCATAAGGTTTCTTATGTTAAGCACAATCAACTGAGTTGATTATTTTTCTTATGATTAACTTAGTTATTACTCCGTACGTTCGCTTATGTCGAGCATGACCGATTAAATTGATCATTTTTTGTGATTAAATTGGTTGAGCACTTCCGATTAGATTAATCATGGGTTTTCTTGTGGTTAATTTAATTGAGTATTATATGGATTCAAATTCATATTCATATGTGATTTGTTATGTCTAAAAAAATCCTTATTTTCTCTCGAAATTAAGGTTGTTATTGTTGTTCTTTCGGGAACGACATATTATGGGGGAGAGTTCTTAATTGAACTTGTGCTTAATTTCCAAATCTTTGTGGGGAGTGCGGATGTGGAATATTATAGGAGTTATCTTGTATCTTTATAAACTCCTTGATGAAGGCATTTAGCTTCGGCTTTATGATTGCATCTAAATAAGTTGATATGTGCTTACTTTTGGTCATGAAATGTCTCTTTGGAAATTTCATTAGGATCCCGTTTTCGTACCTTTGCCAATTTTATTGACAAAAAGGAGGAGAATTAATATGTAGTTCACACTACAAATTAATATGGTTTTCGGATCATTATGTAAGGGGGAGAGGTTTCCACGTGAGATGGAGTATTGACTAAGGAGGAGTGATACATATCACCATATTATTGTTGTCAAAGTGGTGATACAATTGAACTTCGATGCTGTATAATTATACTATGACACTGTATAACAATGATTCAGAATTCTTGTTTTCTCATTGTTATAGCTACGGATTTTCAACAACGATGATGCTAAACTTACAACCTTTGGAATCATTGGAGTACTTGGAAGTGATGAAGATTTCGAGTAATGTTGAAGATTAGGCATGTGGAATAGGAGCTACAAAAGTTTATTTATTT
>NW_020649090.1:0-545 GCF_003573695.1 Papaver somniferum
ACTACCATCTGGTGTCTCAATCTCAACAGCGCCATGAGGAAAAACAGTACGGACCACAAAAGGACCGGTCCACCAAGAGCGCAACTTACCGGGGAATAGATGCAAACGAGTGTCATACAAAAGAACTTTTTGACCTGGAGAAAATAACTTTCGTAAAATATTCCTATAATGCACAAGTTTCATTTTGTTCTTATACTCCTTAGCACTATCGTATGCATCTCAATGAATCTCGTCCAACTCATTGAGCTGGAGCTTTCTTGAGCTCCTGCCTTGTCAAGTGAAAAGTTTAAGTTCTTAATAGCCCAATAGGATCGATGCTATAACTCAACAGGCAGGTGACATGCCTTGCCAAGCACTAAACGACAAGGTGACATTCCAATGATTGTCTTAAACGCAGTACGGTAAGCCCATAAGGCATCAGTAAGCCTCGACGACCAGTCTTTCCTATTTGGATTAACTGTTTTCTCTATAATACGTTTAATTTCCCTATTGGAAACCTCTACCTGACCACTAGTCTGAGGGTGATATGGGGTTGCTACTTTATG
>NW_020649091.1:0-2858 GCF_003573695.1 Papaver somniferum
AGGAGACTCTTCAGGAACTCCCACAACCCCTGCACTCTGAGAAGACTTGCCGGCCATTTTTTAGACTTTCTAAATTCTCCCTAAACCTTTCCTTTTCTGTTGATAGAAAGATAATTTTCTGCTCTGAATATGCTAATTACCCCCAAAAACCACCTTTTCATTGCCATTTAAGGCGCTTGGTTAAGCGTCATGTCGCTTTGTATACCACGCCTCTTCAAATCCATGCATCTGATTTTGCCCATCCAAATCATAATTACCTTATCAAGACCTATTTTAAGGCGCCCTCAACATACCTATTCATTGCCATTTAAGGCGCTTGGTTAAGCGTCATGTCGCTTTGTTTACCACGCCTCTTCAAATCCATGCGTCTGATTTTACCAATCCAAATCATAATTACCCTATCAAGACCTATTTTCAACACCTAATCTTCATTAAGACCTTTACTTCTTTTGGATTTGCCATTAAGGGAGTATCTGGTGGGTTAACAAACTTTGATATTTATCTTTGGGTTCTAATTAACACTTTATGTTTTATGCAGACTAGGAGATGGCAGCACCAGTTGGGAGGCTTCACCGCAACCTGGGTCATATTAGACAGAAACGTCTTTAGTCTATCCATCAAACCTAACCACCCAGCAAGCACAAAAAAATCTTCCCCCTTACCACCCATCCAGACAAAAAACAAATTCCCCCCTTTTCTACCATTATTACATTTGGCAGTTTACATCATCCTCAACGTCATCATGAATAATGACAAACAAAATAAATACTAAACAACTCATATCCATGTCACCTATCCTCAATCCAATCTGTCTCAAATGTTCCAGCAAGGTACTATTAGCCACATCCTCTTGTGGCTCTCCCCCGATAATACTCACGTGAATACCTTGGTTCGAAGAAAAACTCAAAAGCATGGTAACGATAGTGACGTTCCATATGTCAAACCTCTCACCCAAAGCATAACTTGCATCTTTCCTACAACAACCTTACACCAAAACTCTCCTGAAAGTTTCTCTGACTATGGTCAACAACCTTCTCATTCCTTTTTTAAGGTTCAAATTCAAAAGAAAACAAACCCCTCCTGCATTTCCATCTTCCACATTGCCTGTTACCTTTATCAAAACAATATCAATAAGAGATTCTTCTCTCTATCTATTCATTTTATAATAGTAATTGGGAATTCTGATCTCAATCAACTAACATTCATATATACCCATTGCCTTTATACTATGGAAATCCCCTCTTCTTCTGAGAATCCCCAAAACTTGAATCTTGAAATTCAAACTCTCTCAAACCAGATGTCTGAAAAATTAAATCTATCATCTTCTCTTACTAAACCAGGCTTCATTGATAAGAAAGTTTCCCTAGCAGAAGCTGATACTAACTGGAAATGGTGTATGGCAAGATACGTTTTTTGTGAAACTCTGATCCCAACCTCCTCTATCATATTTTATATCTGCAACAATTGTCCATTATCTCAACACCCTACTGTCACTACCTTCAATGGTCAGAGGAACAAAGTTCTCAGAAACCTTGGTTCATCTGTGGTTACCTAATGGTGCTAAAAGTTGTACCAATTGAAGGCTGGCCAGCAAATCACCAACTTTCTTTTGATGAAGAAATTATGTGGTTCATCTTGTGTAACATCCCCAATGAATGCACAGAGTTTGAAGATCTTAAGCTTCTCAATCTAAATATGGGAGAACTCATAGAAGCTCAGAATCCGTTTGGTAAACATCCTCATAAGAAGAATGTTAAAGTCTGCATTAGAATTCCAGTTCAGGATGCTCTACCAACAGGCATTCCGTTTTTCACAAATGGTAGGAATGAACCTTTTCTTATTGAATTTAGACACATCAGAATTCCAAGATATTTCTGTACTTCCTGTCGCATCCTTGATCACAAAGATCAAAACTTCCCTGCTTGGAAACTAAAGAAAAAGAATATTACAGATCTGGACTCTCGCTGCAGTAATTACACTCTTCCGAGTGTTTCAAAGTTAATGATGCCTTCAACAGCCAAACAAGTAACTCCTCCATCTGCTAGCAACACTGACATCAATATGCAACATTCTGACGTTATACCAGATATTCAAATGGGATCTACTTCTATTGAAGTAAGTTCCCAAGGAAAAACTGTAGCTGTTGATCAAAGAATGGAAAACACTTCTTAGAAAAGTTTATCAAACACTTTTCAAATGGGCCCCTTTGTCAACGGATCTACTACCCTGAAGATTTTTGATGTTGGCCCTGTTCAAAAACACCCAACTCAGATGGAAAATGGCTTGCCAATTATCTTAAATCAAGTTACAACTCAAAATGTTACTGTTGCTGCCTCAATTACTGGTTTTTAATTATTTAAAGAAAAGGAAAACCCGTAACGAACCTAAGAACGTACGAGTTGAAAGAACTGATGCTACTGTTGTGATGAATGAAGGAATTTTCTGCTTTCTAACTGATTCCCACTATATTTTTTTAAATTAAAGGAAATCCCAACTTTCATTTCCACTTGATATAATGAGATCAATTACAGTTTTATATGCAAGAAATTTAAGAAAAAAATTAAAATTACAGTAAAGAAAATTAAAAAGTGAAAAATGTCAACCTCGACATAAAGGAGATCGTTGTTGAATAACCTTTAGTGATTGTTGTCTGAAAACTTTAATTGGACTCGGAAAATACCAACTTCTTCTTTCTTTACCACCAGAGTTGCTACTAGTACTAAATCTAACATCATCACCACCACCATTATTATTCTGATTACTAATCTGATCTCGATCTGAATAACAAGATTTTGATCTAATCATCATTATTTTCTTCATCTCTTGTTGATTTTCTTTCTCATCTTCTTCTTGTTTTT
>NW_020649092.1:0-365 GCF_003573695.1 Papaver somniferum
TTAATTCTCTAATCTTAAAGAACTATGAGTTATTGATAATAAGCCTACTACGAAACTAAGCAACTACCTATACTTTAGTGTATTCTTTTGAACCATCCTCTTAAATTTACCAGTTTTAGTTTATTATTAGATGTTTTAAACAGTTTCTAGCAGTCCAGGTGACATCTATTAATCTTTAATCTGAATGAATTATGAGTTATTGATGATAAGCCTACTACGAAACTAAGCCGTTACCTAAACTTTTGTGTATTCTTTTGAACCATCCTATTAAATTTACCAGTTTTAGGATAATATTAGAAGTCTTAAATAATAGCTAACGGTCCAGGTGACATCCATTAATTCTCTAATCTTAAAGAACTATGAGT
>NW_020649093.1:0-507 GCF_003573695.1 Papaver somniferum
TCTTAAGACAAACTCAAAGAATGGAATAAGGATACTTTTGGTCACACTACGGTCAAGCTTCAAAACATTCTCGCTGAGATTCAACAACTAGATGATGAAGCTGAAGTTAACAATTTGGTGGAGGAACAACTTGCAGAAAAGATACAACACATGGTTGAATTTGAGAGTTACACTGATGGAGGAGACTTCATGGAAGATAAAATCAAAAAACAAATGGCTTAAAGAGGGGGATAGGAATGCAACTCATTTTATGAGATCTGCTACATCAAGAAGGAGATACAATAGGATTTCAAAACTTTGTATTGAGGGGGTGTTGATTGATGACAGGAAAGAATTACAGAGTCATATCGTACAACTCTACAAAGACGTTTTCACAGAGGAACATATTATGAGACCCAATTTAGAAGATATTCAGTCTGTCCAAATATCATCAACTGAGTTTGCATTTTTAGATGCAGTGATCTCTGAGGATGAAGTTTTAAAAGCAATTAAAGAGCTTGTCCATGG
>NW_020649094.1:0-5198 GCF_003573695.1 Papaver somniferum
CTTCTGCTTTTCCAGCTTTTAAAAGCTAGTGCTGAGTAGCTTTTAAAAGTAGGCCTAAAATGAAAGTTCTTCTCTCCAAAAGCATTTTGAAAAAAATGTACCAAGCACAATTTTTGGTAAAAGTTTGTTACAAAGTGTTTTTGGTTGAAAAAACAATCTCAAACGGGGCATAAAGGCTATGACACCAAAGTCATGATATGAAAAGGGATGGATAATAATTGTATAAGGAAAACACCTCCTTTTCCTGATTTATGGCTCTTTTACTTTTACCAAATTATCCTTTCCAAGAAAAACGTAACGATAGCCGATATCCATTTTCTTTTCTTTCTTTGATCGGAAAAGAGTAACAATATACTAAGGCGCCTACCAGAGGTAAGAAAAACAAGCTCAATGGCTACAACATAAACATCTCAAATAAGAGACACGCCTCTAGCAATCCGAACCCAGAAATAAGAAAAAAAACATCTAAAAAATAACTAAGTTATGAAATACATGCCCCAACTGTCCACGATGTTTTCGAGAGTAAAACCATTTAACGCCTCATCTGAACGAGCCCAGTTGAAGACTAGAGTCCGAACTTTCCGAATGATATCATCTACCACCACCGTTTTGTGGTCAAAAATTAATGCATTTCGAGCTGTTCATATAGACCATCAAATGGCAGTAGGAATTTGAGGCCACAAATTTTTTCCAATTGGATGAACTAACTTGCATTTACAACTCTTAATGATTAGGTCTATGAAATTCGGCTTCACCCAATAAGTATTAGTAGTTCTTAGAAAGAAATCCCACCCAACCATCCGAAGATGTTTCACTTCCATAAAAGGACTTCAATACTTCACTCACCCGTAGGTTCCACCCATCCGAAGATGTTTCAATCCCTCATAGGGCTTCAGTTCTCCAATCATCTAATGATGCCTTCATACTTCAATCATCCTAAAGATGCTGCACTCCCACAAATGGGCTTCAACTTTTCATTCATCCGAAAACGTTGCACTGGTACAATTTCCAAAATCCTTGTCTAAGGTTCAAATGTGTCAACCGACACCAACACACCAAATGGTGTTTCAAGTTCCTTTTAAGGATGCAATGTGCTTCAACATGTGCTTCACAAATTCGATCCCATGTTAGGACTGCAACTGGGTCTCAAAAAACACTAACATACTAATGCACCTAAAGATGCTGCAAACATAAGTCATTGATTTAGTTCAAGATGGTCAATCTTAAACATCACCAATTCTTTCGTAATTTTGCTGATTTCTCAACAATTCCAGTTATCTATGAATTCCTGACGCGTCTTCAACTTCATAGATTCTCACATGCACATATTCTTCAAACTTGCAAGATTCAATTCTTTGCACATTTGCTTCAACTTGTAGGATATAGTCTTTGACTTCAACTCACCACTTCACTTGTCAAATTTGAGCTTTTCCTCCATCCTACTTCTTCAAATTCCAACACTTCGTCTTTTTACATGCGGAGTTCAATATTTCATCGCATCCAACTGTATGGTGTACCCCCCATACCGACGAAGTTCTCTTCAAAAGATGAAATAATTCATACCTTACAAAGATGCAGTCTTTGTAAGTTCTCAAACATCTGTGTGAACACATTCCAATATTCCATATGTGGTGATATTCATGATATTTTCATATCTTCAAAAAACTAGAATTTTCTACTTCAACTCCAAGCTTGATTCTTTCTCCACCTTCACACAATGTTCGCAAAATCCTAAACTGCATGATTTTGCGTTCTTCAAATTCATGCCTTAAATGTATTAGATTTCGCACTATCTAACGCTTCTACATCCATATTCAACAATACAGATTTTCATTCTCAATCCTTTTACCACTGCAACTGCATTGGAAAAGCTTCTTCAATACTCCACCGTTTAAACAACTTTAAACCCCACAGATTCAAATGATTCTAATCGATTTCAGAATCTTCTTCAAACTTCGGTACACACCGAATAACTTCAAACTTCCCGAGTTGCACCTAAGTACTTCAAACGAATGTTTAACATCTTCAACTTCAAACTCCAACTCCTAAAAGTCGGAAACCATTCCCTAGAGGATGCACATGATACACAAACATTCAAACACTCGAGAAATTCCGGATATTCTTCATCAACACTAGATCTTCACGTTCCAACATTCACGTCTGAACTTGAAACTTCTTTCATGTTTTCCAATGTTTTTTCTTATGAAAAAAAGCAATTCAATTCAATTCAATTCACATGCCGTATTCTTCAAATAGTTTGTGATTTCTTCGCTTAACTATATTCTTCACATGTAGTATTGTACCTTATAATTGTGAAGTGCCACAATGATACCTTGTTTTTTGCATCCAAGTTTTCGCCTCAAAAAACGTAACATATCCACATGACCAATCTGTTTTTCCACCACGGTCTTGCACTTCTTCAACTTGATGATTTCAAAAGGTAAATACCTTTATTCTCCGCCAAATATCATCAAAACAACAAAGGTAACAAACCACCTAGCTCCTCTTTCAAAAAACAGTAAATCAAAGAGGTGCCTGCAAACATCCGAATGGATGATTCAAACGTACCATATTCGCGATATTCAACGGTACCAAAAAATTATGCTCCTACATTGTTGTGTAAACAACAAAAGCCTACAGAAATCCAATGCTCATAAGCTTAATCTACAAGTAAGCTTCAAACTCAACACACTCAAATAAACCCTTTTTCAATCATATGCCCAAGGACATGCCAAAAAACTGTGTTGACTTCATCTTCAATTTCTTCTCTTCAAAACAGAATAAGAAACTACAGCTCCACCACACACAGTATCTCCATATAGGAAATCCAATTACCGCGTCTTCATTTGATCATCAACAATGCAATATGCTTATAGCCACCTGCTTCAAGCACTCCTTGGTGAAATCAAACTCTTCAACCAGAATTTATTAACCTTCCACTGTTTCCCTCGCAACACTAAGACATTCAAATGATCGATAATTTTCACATGAAACCTACTAATAGATTTCTGCAATCCTCGCTACACCATGCAACTGAGGAAAACTTGATTTTAACTTATTCTTCAATTCCTTCGACTATGTCAAGGACAACATGATCGAACTAATGACAACCGGTAATATACACAATTGTTCCCCTTGGTACTTTGAACAATTCTAAGGATCTTTGACGAATTCAATTTTTTCATCTTTACCTCTTCCAGCGTACAAACTAGTTAATAAAGTTATGGAAATACTTACCCGAAGCTACGCAAAATACATAGGGTTTATACCTCAAGAAGTATTCCAACGTCAAATCCTCCCTTCATGTAGAGCTTCAACTTCAAAAGTGTATCAATCAACAACCAACGAATGTGAAACACTTCAAATACATTCGTTTATGAGTAATTGATGCTTCAAACGGTGCTTGTCAAATCAGAAAATCCACCTCTTCACCTTGATGCAATTCAAACGATCTTGTTTCTAAGATTCTTCATATGAGGTTGTACAACAATTTTCTGAATTCCAACGTAACTCTGATTTTCAGATCGACATAACTTGATTCTACAACATGCCTATTGATGCATCTTCTTCTAGGCTTTTACTTCAATCTCCAAGTATGTCTTCTTCCATAAATCCTCCCACATTTTCTGACGAAACTGTTACAACTTTGCACCATAGTTCTAAAACTGTCACCAATCTTCACCACAAGTTTTCAGAACTATCGCGATTCTTCTACCACAAATTTCAGTCAAAAAACGTCACCTTGTCTTTGTGTTCTTCTTCAAATTTGACATCTTCTTTGATATCTTCACATACCGTTTCTGACCCAAATTCAAACGAGCAAACTCTAGATTTCAAGAACCTAGACCTAAGCTCTGATACCAGTTTGTTGTAATGAGAGGTTCATATTGTTCCTCAAGGCTTCACAGGATCAGGCATCAGAAACGAAAACTAAACATTCAACGGAAGCTAATGCACATAGAACACACAAGATACAGAGATTTACGTGGTTCGGAAATGGCCTACGTCCACGGGCAGCAGAAATTCACTTCATTCATATATCAGAGAATACATAATGCACATGACACTCAGCACCCGTTCTTCTTCTTCACATTCTCAACTCACCTTCAAACTCTCTCCCAACTCCCCAGCCCAAAGCTATGAGAGGATCTAAATCTTTCTAACGGAGAGATTACATCTCTTCTTTGTGAGGAGATGTCTACAACCTAATGGTTTAGACAATATTGATGTAGATGATGTAGATACCTATAACCTAAAGGTTATGCCTTTATTTATAGGCTTACAATACTTCAAATAGGAAACCAAGCTTTACTCTAATTTAGGAAATCCAAACTAGCTAAGATAGAAAATCCTTGTTTAAATAGAAGTCTAAACACATTCCAAAAATCAGTAAAAAATTGATTTAGGAAATCACACTGATGTTTCCTAAAAATCAAGCCAATGTAAAACGATTATAGGGATGCAAAAATATTTGGAGTTTGTACATATACGCATAATAAGTCATGACATATTGTATTTTTGTCTCATGAATACACTGCATTTTTAGATTATACATAGATATACATAAAATTGTAGTCACTTCATAGAAGAAAAATGATTTTCTGGACAAACACTTGCTTTTTTTCCTTTTTTAAAGGTGGACAAAAGCACCCCATTTGATACACAGTTTTACTTTATCAAACTGACACGTAACAGGTGAGCCCATTCAATACCTGATTTTAAGAAACATCATGAATACTTGTTTTTCCCTATAGCCTGTGAACGGTTGAGATGCTATTCAAAAATTAATCCATGTGGGACCGGGTTCCAAAATCTTCTGATTTCTTCCACGCAGAATCATATCTTAACAATTAATGGGCTAATTAAAATTTTCACCTGGACAAAACATCTTTTTAGAAATTTTGGGGTGGGTTTCAGCCTGGGTAAGCCACCCCTAATACCGTCCCTGACTAAAGTATTTAACGATCAAAAATCAAAGTAGTATATGGAAAAAAAGTTTGTATAGAGAGGTTTGGCGGGGTTGGATCCAGCAGTGAGGCTAGTCCAACTGGTTGGATTTGGATAGTGATCTGGGTCCGGCTTTAACCTATCAAAAAAAAAGAAAAAAAGTTAAGTGCTTTTGTTATAATTGGTTTCTAATTTGAAAGACAACCAAGTAATCTGAATCATTTTGTACCAAAAAAAAAAAAAAATTGGAT
>NW_020649095.1:0-840 GCF_003573695.1 Papaver somniferum
GGCATGTCAAATTGAATCTTGGGAATGCGCATGAAAGAATAAGACTACGGTCTTAGGAATCTCAAAATTGATCCTAGGCATGTCAAATTTAAACTTGGGCATGTCAAATTTATTCATGGGCATGGACATGAAAGTACAAGCCTGCGGTATTGGGCATCTCAAAATTGATCCTAGGCATGTCAACTTTAAACTTGGGAATATTAAATTGAATGTTGCGCATGGCATGAAAGCACAACCCTACGGTATTGGGTATCTCAAAATTGATCCTAGGCATGTCAAATTTAAACTTGGGCATAATTTAATCTTGGGCATGGGAATGAAAGAACAATCATACGGTCTTGGGCATCTCAAAATTGATCCTAGGCATGTCAAATATAAACTTGGGCATGTCAAATAGAATCTTGGGTATGGGCATGAAAGAACAAGCCTACGATCATATGAATCTCAAAATTGAGCCTAGGCATGTCAAATTTAAACTTGAGCATGTCAAATAGAATCATGGGCATGGGCATGAAAGAAAAATCCTACGGTCTAAGGAATCTCAAAATTGATCCTAGGCATGTCAAATTTAAAATTGGGCATGTCAAATTTAATCATGGGCATGGAAAAGAAAGTACAAGCTACGGTATTGGGAATCTCAAAATTGATCCTAGGAATGTCAAATTTAAACTTGGGAATATTAAATTGATGTTGTGCATGGGCATGAAAGCACAACCCTACAGTCTTGGGAACCTTAAGATTGATCCTAGGCATGTCAAATTTAAACTTCGGCATATCAAATTCAATGTTGGGCATGGGCATGAACAAGCAACCCTACGGACTTGGGCATCTCAAAATTGA
>NW_020649096.1:0-402 GCF_003573695.1 Papaver somniferum
TAGCAAAGAAAGCATAACTACTACATAGTGAATTAGGTGTTTTAGACACCTATCAAATTCCCCCACACTTAGACTTTGCTAGTCCTCAAGCAAATCAAACTAAAACTTACAACTTCAAAGCGTTCCAGCGTCCCAAGCATCCAGAGAGTTATGAGGACATAAAGTTTCTCCATGCTAGAACATATCCTCATTCTTAAATGTTGAGTGAGAAATAACCATACCATATGAAAGAATGCGTGTTTGAGAAGCGATCAATAAGCATTTCGCCTCGACTTCTGCCTCACCAAAAAGGGTTTTAAGAAATTGCACTCAAAAGACGTACTTTTATGGTTCTCACATGTGTGCAGGTAGGAATGAAGAGAGAATTCCTGCAACACGTTGAATGGTGGGAAGGACAACTTC
>NW_020649097.1:0-466 GCF_003573695.1 Papaver somniferum
ACTACTAGAGTTAGACTTGAGTTTCTCGTTCGGATGAACTGAAAAAGAAATATATCAGAATTGATCAACACAGGTTCAAATACTACTAGAGTTAGACTTGAGTTTATCGTTGGAATGAATTAAAGACGAAATATATCAGAATTGATCAACACAGGTTCAAATACTACTTGAGTTTCTCGTTCGGATAAACTGAAGACGAAATATATCAGAATTGATCAACTCGGGTTCAAAAACTACTAAAGTTAGACTTGAGTTTCTCGTTCGGATGAACTGAAGACGAAATATATCAGAATTGATCAACACATGTTCAAATACTACCAAACTTAGACTTGAGTTTCTCGTTCGGATGAGCTAAAGACGAAATATATCAGAATTGATCAACACAGGTTCAAATACTACTAGAGTTAGACTTGAGTTTCTCGTTCTCATGAACTGAAAACGAAATATATCAGAATTGATCAACACA
>NW_020649098.1:0-583 GCF_003573695.1 Papaver somniferum
TCATAAACCCTAAACACGCACGAATTCGTCAACTTCGAGAAGTGAATTTGTTCCGAGATCGAAAACTGGCCATGAGATAACTACTATATGACTGCAACTTCGCATGAACGATGGATCTTTAGCAGTTTATTTGTAAGATTCCATGAGAATATTCTCATAAACCCTAAACAAGCACGAATTCGTCAACTTCGAGAAGTGAACTTGTTCCGAGATCGAAAACTGTCCATGAGATAACTAGTACGAGACTCGAACTTCCCTAGAACGATGGATCTTTATAAGTTTACGGGTAAGATTCCATGAAAATATTCTCATAAACCCTAAACACGCACGAATTCGTCAACTTCGAGAAGTGAACTTGTTCCGAGATCGAAAACTAACCATGAGATAACTACTATGAGACTGCAACTTAGCATGAACGATGGATCTTTAGTAGTTTACAGGTAAGATTCCATGAGAATATTCTCATAAACCCTGAACGCGCACGAATTTGTCAACTTCGAGAAGTGAAATTGTTCTGAGATGGAAAACTGGCCATGAGATAACTACTACGAGATTCGAACTTCCCGAGAACGATGGATCTATA
>NW_020649099.1:0-511 GCF_003573695.1 Papaver somniferum
ACGAAGGACTACTCAAGGAACCGGTGGATCTTCATCGACTAAAAGGTATGTGGAGACTTGAACTTATCTATCACTCAAAAGTCTATTTATCTCCTATCTTGAGACAAAAGTCGTTTTGCTATATAAACTTAGATCATACACATTTTCTATTTTGAGACGAGTTTATCTCGCCTATCTATTTCTCGAAATATGTGTTGGTAAGCTTTCTCTTTAGCCAAGTTCATCTTTACCTAGTGACGAAAGTCATGACAAGTTTAAATCACTTTGAAAATTGCTTACTTTGACGAAAAATAGTTTGTGAATAACAACTATAGAATATCAACGTCCTCTAAGAATGTTTCAATGATTGAAATGAGAGTTTAGATTATATAACCATTGGAGGATATAAGCATTTTTGTGGAAACACATATATGTATAAGTCCTTATTCCTTGAACCGAAGTTTGCGAACTTTGTTGATCAAGAGAACCGGCATGGTGGCGTGAGCCAAGTCCGCGAACTGGCGGAAGTTCT
>NW_020649100.1:0-2612 GCF_003573695.1 Papaver somniferum
TTTTGAAGGAGAAATTAATGGAGTCGGTCTCATGCAGGTTTGCAAAAAATTGAGCAGTTAAATCAATGTAGGCAGTTCCCATGGGTCTATGAATAATACCCCATTCATGATTTTCAAAGAACCCGGTCAGGCCATCTACCTTAAGAATTGAGCGATCGTAAATCCTTTCCATGATGGGTTTCTTAGTACTATATTACATATAGTAATCACGAGCTTTAGAGTTAGAGAACCTAATTCTCAAGCTAGGGTAAAGAAATTCTTCATCACAATTTTGAGAACCCGAACTCTCACCATGATTGACTCTTCTCCTAGATGTCATTTTTCAGTAAAGAAAAAAGTGAACGAAAATTATGAAGAACTTACTTGTTTCGTGAACTGTTTGTAATGGCAGAACTCCAAACAATTGTCAACCACAAAAACCGTCTTTAACCCACCATAAACGAGCTTCTCCTGAGTTCAATGGCACTAACCAACTTTGATTTGGTTAAGAAATGAGGAGTTGATGGAGCAAAGGTATGTGAACTGTTTGGTTTCTTTTGAGTATTCCAACTGGAAAGAAACAGAGAAGAAGGTGAAGAGAACGAAGAGATTCTCTTCCTTTTTGTGTGTCATGGGAACCATTGCAACACGTTCGGAATAGATACCCGTCCGTGAATCGGTTCTAGTTTCAACGTACGCGAACCATACATGTGCAAGTGAAGGACTCGTTTGGTACTACCAAGGAGGCGAAAACTCAACAAGTATTTGTTTCGAGTAATTTTTGTAGAAACAAAAATGTATCTTGCACACCATGACACCAAGAGAGTGTTTCTTTCCAACTACTCTTACATCTTGTAATGTTGAGAAACACAAAGGAAGTTGTTTTTATAAGTCTACCAAAGAGATTAAGAGAACCCAAACATTATTGAGTTTTTGATTTCTCTTTTTCCAACTTATAAGAGACAATTTCTGCAGATAGTTTTTAATATCGCAAGGGAAACTCATTGGATAAAAGAAGACATCCTATCTTCTTCATAAGAGAAGACAATATTATTATCTTGATCAGAAGTATCAGGAATTGAGACATGAAATGGTTCATTCTTTGAGGTAATATACTCATACGACAGAGATTTAAACTTTTCTTGTAAATCGTCTAGCTTATTACCACTAAAAGAATCCAGAAGAGGAGCACTGCTCTAACTGATTAAAAAATCAATATCAATATCAACCTCGACATACTTATTATTCTTCATAACTTGATTTATCCTGTCAAGATATTCTTGTTCATTATGGAGATATAGATCAACATCAGACGATAGAATTTCAAGTTTCTTTTCAATTCCTGAAAACTTCAAGGGATTTTAAACCTGGCGTAGGTTTAGATAGAATTTCCTCTACAGATTTTATTAAATCATACATGGAAGAGAATTCTGAAATCCCTGGATCTGGTGGTGCATTTATAGAGATAACACTTTTGTCCATATCAGATCGCTACAAATACAGACTTGTAAGGTCTTTAAAATGTTTTCCTGCTCTGATACCAATTAAAAATGCGGGGGTCTAACAACCACACCCAACAATTCGTTTGAAAATCTGAAAGGCTTACTCCAATACACTTTCTAAAGAATCAACTAGACAGTCAGACTCAATCTAAAATAAAGTATATCAAAGAGTTTAATATCTCTAACTTTTAATTCAATCCGCAATCAGCAAATAGAAATCTGCGAGCCCGATTGAATAAAAGAGGAAATACTTGAACAGTACCAAAGACCAATGTTCAAGTGTCAATCAATGTAAATCAACAACCAAAGGTTGGATATTCTAATTGATTGATCTTAACGCACAACCTGTGATATTTCAATTATATAACAAAATATAATGCAGAAAAGAAATAATACAAACACCAGAATTTTGTTAACGAGGAAACCGCAAATGCAGAAAAATAATGCAGATTGAACACCACACTGTATTAAGCCGCTACAGACACTAGCCTACTACCAATTAACTTCGAACTGGACTGTAGTTGAACCCTAATCAATCTAACACTTATTCAAGGTACAGTTGTGCTCCTTACGTCTCTGATCCCAGCAGGATACTACACACTTGATTCCCTTAGACGATCTCACCCACAACCAAGAGTTGCTACGACCCAATGTCGAAGACTTGATAAACAAATCCGTTTCACACAGAAAAGTCTATGGGATTGAATAAATTTGTCTCCCACAGAAATACCCAAGAGTTTTTGTTCCGTCTTTTGATAAATCAAGGTGAACAAGAACCAATTGATAAGCCGGTCTTATATTCCCGAAGAACAACCTAGTATTATCAATCACCTCACAATAATCTAAATCGTATGATGGAGAAACTATATATTGTGGAATCACAAACGATGAGACAAAGATGTTTGTGATTACTATTTATCTTGCATATCGGAGATATAAATCTCAAGCCAATTTTACAATTGTACTTGTACGATAGAAACAACAAGATCAGATCACTTAATTACAAGATAAGTAGTTCGGTCTGGCTTCACAATCCCAATGAAGTCTTTTAGTCGTTAACCTACAGGATCTCGAGAAGAAACCTAAGGTCAAAGGAGAATCGACTCTAGCAATACAACTAGTATCACACAG
>NW_020649101.1:0-1340 GCF_003573695.1 Papaver somniferum
CTTGTTATTATCTTTTAGTAATGAAAAAGTTAAGACTCCACTGACGTCGCTTGAGTTCTTTACTTGACTACTGATTTGTGTTTGGGATAACAATTAAAAACGATAATATTTCAAACAAATTAGTATAAGGAATCGCTACACCAAATCAGACATTTTGTTACACAAATATGTGTGACATCTTATTTAAATCACACTAAAAGGTATGTCAAATCTTTTATATATACTCCCTCCGTTCTATTTTAGACGATGGTTTAGGGTTATTATTTGGGATAATTAGAGTTTAGTACTCAAGTTATGACCAACACTAGAATTTGTTCTAATATTTGTCCAATGTTAGGGCTTGGTACCTGGAATGGACGTTGACCGACATTGACTGTTTATGACTAGACTTTAATTAATTTTATAAAATAAAAATCTTGAAAAATTTGAAGTTTACAAATGTACCCCTGAATGAATCGTTATGGAACCGGTTTGGTGACCCCGAGTCCATTAAATATATCAGTCAAAGTCACGAATATCATTTTCTTCTTAAAACATAGGGAGCAATTGACAGATTTTTATCTTGATTTGTTAGACAATAAGAATTATCAATAGGTTAAATTTCTAATTTTAAGGGTTCTTGAATTCAAGCAGGAAGGTAATGAATCAGGGAGGAATTGTAAGTTTAGGATTTTGAAATTACGATTAGGGTATTGATTTGAACTAGAGATAGACTTTGGCAGTTACGATGAAGAAGGGTTTGTTCTTGAAGATTCAGATGGGTTTTGTTGTGAAATTGGTTTCTACAGGCGATGAAGTTGAAGTTGTAGTGAATAACAAAATGAGGAAAATGGTTGATGCTATAAATGATGAAGTATGTTGATTATTTGGATTTGAGTGGTTTGTGTATGTTGTCGAAATTGAATGTTCTGCAGGGAAACACAATGGGTCAGAGACTTATACTGCAGGGAAGTGGTTGGTGTTGCAGAGGTAGCGAGAAGATAGCAGAGAAAGTGATGATAATGTTGGCGGCCACAATTTGGAGGAGGAAAAGGGAGAAGGTGAAAGGATTAGGGTTAATGTTGAATGGTTATTGTGTAAATATTTGTAGAATGAAGAGTATAATTGTAATCTCGTGTAGTAATTTAATTTAATATAAATTTTTTAATAATTTCTGAACAGAAGCCAAGACTCAACGGAGCCAACACGGGTCAACGTCCAGTCCAGGTACCAAGCCCTAACGTTGGACAAATGTTAGACCAAAGCCTAGTGTTGGTCATAACTTGAGTACTAAACTCCAATTATCCCTTATTATTTTGTTCCATAATACTTGAAAGTTTTCAAATTTTTCCACAAAACTA
>NW_020649102.1:0-475 GCF_003573695.1 Papaver somniferum
ACTACTGTGTTGCTAGGCATGCTTCCTCAACACATTCTTCATATCGATGTTGAGACGTGGAAATTCCTCAACACCACTACTGTGTTGCTAGGAAAGTTTCCTGTACACATTCTTCCTCTTAGTGTTGAGACGTGCAAATTCCTCAAAACCACTATTGTGTTGCTAGGAAAGCTTGCTCAACACACTTTCCTATTGGTGTTGAGACGTGCTAATTCCTCAACACCACCACTGTGTTTCTAGGCATGCTTCCTCAACATATTTTCCTCTCGGTGTTGAGACGTGCAAATTACTCGACACAACTAATGTGTTGCTAGGCATGCTTCCTCAACACATTCTTCCTCTTGGTGATGAGACATGCAAATTCCTCAACACCACTACTGTGTTGCTAGGCATGCTTCCTCAACACATTTTCCTCCTGGTGTTGAGACGTGCAAATTCCTCAACACTACTACTGTGTTGCTAGGCATGCTTCCTC
>NW_020649103.1:0-599 GCF_003573695.1 Papaver somniferum
ACTACTGTGTTGCTAGGCATGCTTCCTCAACACATTCTTCCTATTGGTGTTGAGACGTGCAAATTGCTCAACACCACTACTGTGTTGCTAGGCAAGCTTCCTCAACACATTTTCCTATTGGTGTTGAGACGTTCAAATTCCTCAACACTCATTATTATGTTGCTAGGAATGCTTCCTCAACACATTCTTCCTGTTGGTGTTGAGACGTGCAAATTCCTCAAAACCACTACTCTGTTGCTAGGAAAGATTCCTCAACACACTTTCCTCTTGGTGTTGAGACGTGAAAATTCCTCAACACCACCACCATGTTGCTAGGCATGCTTCCTCAACATATTTTCCTCTTGGTGTTGAGACGTGCAAATTCCTCAACACAACTACTGTGTTGCTAGGCATGCTTCCTAAACACATTCTTCCTCTTGGTGTTGAGACGTGAAAATTCATCAACACCACTACTGTGTTGCTAGGCATGCTTCCTCAACACATCCTTCCTCTTAGTGTTGAGAGGTCTAAATTCCTCAACACTCAATACGGTGTTGCTAGGCATGCTTCCTCAACACATTCTTCCTCTTGGTGTTGAGACGTGCAAATTCCTCAACACC
>NW_020649104.1:0-508 GCF_003573695.1 Papaver somniferum
AGTAGTTAACCAAATGGTTGTCCATATGATCACTTTCGTGTCAATGTTAGTGATCAAAACTATAAGTCTTGAATAGTCTACTATAGCTAAGTCTTGAACTAGGATAGAAAGTGTAGTTGATCTCAAGAACTCCATGGAGATCATCATATAAGACGAAGAACTACTTAAGGAACTGCTGGAACTTCATCGACTAAAATGTTTGTGGAGACTTGAACTTATCTATCACTCAAAATTCTGTATACTCTATCTCCTATCTTGAGACATAAGTCGTTTTACTATATAGACTTTGATTATACACATTTGCTATTTTGAGTCGAGTTTATCTCGCTTATCTATTTCTCGAAATATGTGTTGGTAAGCTTTCGCTTTGGCCAAGTTCATCTTTACCTAGTGACGGAAGTCATATTGTGATTCAATCACTTGAAAATGGTTTTGACGAAAAATAGTTTGTGAACAACAACTATATAACGTCCTTTAAGAATGTTTCAATGATTGAAATGAGAGTTTA
>NW_020649105.1:0-1204 GCF_003573695.1 Papaver somniferum
ATTTTTAGATATGTTATATTAAAGTTTGGTTGCCAATTATACCCCTTAAAAATTAGAACACATAAGGAACTATAAAACAATTAGGCACTTAATCTAGTTGCCCTTCCTTTTTGGTTTATTTACGAAATGTCTAATACCTTGATGCCCTTCCTCTTTCGTTTATTTACGAAAATGTCTAATACATATTACCCTTCCTCTTCGTTTTATTTACGAAAATGTCTAAAAGAAAAAAAGAAAAATTGGATTTAGAGGGTCATTTTGGGTTTTTCGGCCCGGACTATTTCCAATCTTTTTGTGGTAATTGATCACTTAGATTTGACAAAAAAGTGGCCATATGAAGGTCCTCCCTCGCTTCGCTCGGTCGGCCCAATTATAGAAGAATGTTTCGATGATTGAAATGTAGAGTTGAGATTACGTAACCATCTATGAATATAGCTATATATAGTGTGTTCGCACATTAGTGTACAAATCCATGTGTCAAAAACCATGTGTGTCCATATGTGTGCATACGGTATTGGTGAAGGAGACAGGTTGAGTAGGCGTACCCGCGGAAGTTTTCGAACCGAAAATTTCCGTTGAGTTTGTAAAATCGCAAACTGTTAAACCAGTCACCTTAGGTACGCATACCCGTACGCGTACCCACAGAAGTTTTCGAACCGAAAATTTCTGCTGAGTTTGTAAACTCAAATCCGGTAGCTATGGTACACGTACCCTTACGCGTACCCAAGCTGGTTATATTTCTCAAATCGGTAGTTTCATGAACTTAATCAATAAATCAATAAGGAATGCAATCTTTGCAAACCGTATCTATATTGTTCATGAATTGATTCAAGTGAATCATTTTGTTTCAATTGTGTCTATGAATAAAGACCTAAGCAATTGAACAACTCTTCAACTAGTTCTTATGAGTCATTTGAACTAGTTGTGAAGAAGATGAATACGGTTGATATGAAAGTGCTCATATGGTTAACCATTGGTTAACTATTTTTGAACCAACTAAGTGTACACATTTAGGTACGGTTACTCAAACCTAAATGAAATACATTTCATTTGTGTGTGACAAGCTATGTTTTGATCTAACGGTTGAAAGATATTAGCTTGGTTAAATCAGGTTTTTCATCTAACGATGAATATTGAATGCTTTGTTTCCAAGGTAACTTGGATTACAAACCATGATTTGAAAACTATATAAAGGAGACATCTA
>NW_020649106.1:0-570 GCF_003573695.1 Papaver somniferum
AATTATTTCCCAATGACTAGACAAGGACGAGCCCGAAGGCTCTGAGTCGATGAGTTATCATATTTATATCATTTTATGTCTATTTTACTTCCACATGATGATTTTATATGCAATGCGAATATTGTTTGTGAACCTGAGTATATCATCGTTATTTCTGTGTTCACAAAAAGATAACTAGGCAAGGAAGAAATGAACAAATAGATGGGGTGGAGAAAGATTTTCTTTTTCGCTTGTATTTAGGAAAATTGACCACCATATAGGATTGAGGATGTCTTCCCACAACACCACGGATGAAACTAACCATATTATCATTGGAGAAGCTCTAATATAGGACCCCATAGTTAAAAAACTATCTCCAATGGTGAAATGTTTAATCCTTAGGATATTTTATATGATAAATTCTTAATCGTTTATCTTTACTTAACTAATTTCCAAAAAAATAATATAATTGAAAATATGACGTGAAGGTGCAAGTGAAGGTGTAAATAAGACTTTCTTTAAACACCTTCATATTTATTTTCCCATTTCTCATAGTTTGTAGGATTTAACCATTAAAGATGGATTCATGTT
>NW_020649107.1:0-483 GCF_003573695.1 Papaver somniferum
TTTAGACTTTTTCGAGTTAACGTCTATAAAATTCAACATTTTTATGAACTCTTTCTTTTTGTGTTAGCTTTGTCTTTATATTTAATTCAAGATAGATGAAATTTGTTAGGATTTGGATTAGTTTTGCATGGTCTTTCATCCTTCTTCTATTGTGAAATTTGACTTGCTTCATATTTTCTTGAATCAACGTACATAGAAATGCAATTTTTACTAGACGTACTGCCTTAGAACATATTAATTGTGATTACAATACATTTTTCAAACTTTTTCAGTTAAAGATGAGTTTATCTAGTTTACTATTTATTCTCAGAAATCAATTTCCGACTTATAACGAAATGTGCAGACTTTTTTGAGTTAACGTATATAAAATTCAACATTTTAATGAATTCTTTCTTTCTATATATGCTTTGTCTTTCTATTTGATTCAAGATAGATGAAATTTGTTAGGATTTGGATTAGTTCTGCATGGTCTTTCGTCTTTCT
>NW_020649108.1:0-927 GCF_003573695.1 Papaver somniferum
TAGATGAAATTTGTTAGTATTTGGATTAGTTCTGCATGGTCTTTCATCATTCTTCTATTGTGAAATTTGACTTCCTTCATATTTTCTTGAATCAACGTACATAGAAATGCAATTTTTACTAGACGTATTGCCTTAGAACATATTAATTGTAATTACAATACACTTTACAAACTTTTTCTGTTAAAGATGAGTTTATCTAGTTTACAATTTAGTCTCTGAAATCAATTTTCGACTTATAACGAAATGTGTAGACTTTTTTGAGTTAACGTATATTAAATTCAACATTTTTATGAACTCTTTCTTTTTGTGTTGGCTTTGTCTTTCTATTTGATTCAAGATAGATGAAATTTGTTAGGATTTGGATTAGTTCTGCATGGTCTTTCATCCTTCTTCTATTGTGAAATTTGACTTGCTTCATATTTTCTTGAATCAATGTACATAGAAATCCAATTTTTACTAGACGTAGTGCCTTAGAACATATTAATTGTGATTACAATACATTTCTCAAACTTTTTCTGTTAAAGATGAGTTTATCTAGTTTACAATTTAGTCTCAGAAATCAATTTTCGACTTATAACGAAACGTGTAGACTTTTTTGAGTTAACGTATATAAAATTCATCATTTTTATGAACTCTTTCTTTTTGTGTTGGCTTTGTCTTTCTATTTGATTTAAGATAGATGATATTTGTTAGGATTTGGATTAGCTCTGCATGGTCTTTCATCCTTCTTCTATTGTGAAATTTGACTTCCTTCATATTTTCTTGAATCAATGTACATAGAAATGCAATTTTTACTAGACGTATTGCATTAGAACATATTAATTGTAATTACAATACATTTTAAAACTTTTTTGTTAAAGATGACTTTATCTAGTTTACAATTTAATCTCAGAAATAACTTTCTGACTTATAACGAAATGTGTAAAC
>NW_020649109.1:0-775 GCF_003573695.1 Papaver somniferum
TTTTTTTTTTCCAAACCTTATGTGGCTGTTGTTTCACATGAATCTTGATGGATAATAGTGTTTTTGTTTGATTTGTGTATGAGAAGATGAAACTGAAAAATAGGACACTATTAGCTATGATGGATAATAGGTTTCATAAGTAAACCCAGGGACACTATTACACAAATTTTCAATTGATGGATAATAGTGTTTTTGTTTGATTTGTGTTTTAGGGATTTCAACCCTAGTCAATTTCATCTCTAATCACCACCACCAGGTCTACCACGAAGGTAATTGCGATTTCTACCTATTTACTAGTTGATTTTATGTTTTATTTACGAGTTTAATTACAAAATCGGTTATGGAATTTTGACAATTTTGTTGTTAACAAACTCAATTTTGGTTTTATGTTGACAGAATTATCGATCTTGATAGAAAACGACCAGTTAGTGTGTGATTTTGGAAGCAGAAGCTCATCTGACTATCTAATTAGTACTAGAGTACTCGATTGAGGTATCTGAACTCTTAATTGCCATAGATTGGTTGTTTCTGAACTCTTAATAGCCCTAGATTGAATGAGAATTGTAATGTTTCCAAATGGCTTGTAATTTTAGTAGTTTTATTTTCAGGAAATCCAATTTCCACTACGAGGATACCAGTGCACACATCGATTTATGCCACCAAGTTGTGATTCATAAGTGCTTCCCTTAGGTAGGTTGAACTGTTTCAGTACATGGGTTTCTTTATGCAAATATTACTTACTACTGTAGTACTTTGGTTGCCTGAATTTCTTTCG
>NW_020649110.1:0-620 GCF_003573695.1 Papaver somniferum
ACAAAGCCAACACAAAAAGAAAGAGTTCATAAAAATGTTGAATTTTATATATGTTAACTCAAAAAAGTCTACACATTTCGTTATAAGTCGGAAATTGATTTCTGAGACTAATTTGTAAACTAGATAAACTCATCTTTAAAAGAAAAAGTTTGAAAAATGTATTGTAATCACAAATAATATGTTCTAAAGAATCAAGTAAAAATTGCATTTCTATGTACGTTGATTCAAGATAATATGAAGGAAGGCAAATTTCACAATAGAAGAAGGATGAAAGACCAAGAAGAACTAATCCAAATCCTAACCAATTTCATCTATCTTGAATCAAATAGAAAGACAAAGCCAGCACAAAAAGAAAGAGATCATAAAAATGTTGAATTTAATATACGTTAACTCAAAAAAGTCTACACACTTCGTTATAAGTCAGAAATTGATTTCTGAGACTAAATTGTAAACTAGATAAACTCATCCTTAATAGAAAAAGTTTGAAAGATGTATTGTAATTACAATTAATATGTTCTAAGGCAATACGTCTAGTAAAAATTGCATTTCTATGTATGTTGATTCAAGAAAATATGATTGAAGTCAAATTTCACAATATAAGAAATTTGAAAGACCATGCA
>NW_020649111.1:0-655 GCF_003573695.1 Papaver somniferum
TGAGACTAAATTGTAAACTAGATAAACTCATCTTTAACAGAAAAAGTTTGAAAAATGTATTGTAATTACAATTAATATGTTCTAAGGAAATACGTCTAGTAAAAAATGCATTTCTATGTACGTTGATTCAAGAAAATATGAAGCAAGTCAAATTTCACAATAAAAGAAGGATGAAAGACCATGCACAACTAATCCAAATCCTAACAAATTTCATCTATCTTGAATCAAATAGAAAGGCAAATCCAACACAAAAAGAAAGAGTTCATAAAAATGTTGAATTTAATATACGTTAACTCAAAAAAATCTACACACTTCGTTATAAGTCAGAAATTGATTTCTGAGACTAAATTGTAAACTAGATAAACTCATCTTTCACAGAAAAAGTTTGAAAAATGTATTGTAATTAAAATTAATATGTTATAAGGCAATACGTCTAGTAAAAATTGCATTTCTATGTACGTTGATTCAAGAAAATATGAAGGAAGTCAAATTTCACAATAGAAGAAGGATGAAAGACCATGCAGAACTAATCCAAATCCTAACAAATTTCATCTATCTTGAATCAAATAGAAAGACAAAGCCACCACAAAAAGAAAGAGTTCATAAATATGTTGAATTTTATATACTTTAACTCAACAAAGTCTACACATTTCGT
>NW_020649112.1:0-435 GCF_003573695.1 Papaver somniferum
CCAAGCAGAACTAATCCAAATCCTAAAAAATTTCATCTATCTTGAATCAAATAGAAAGATAAAGTCAACCCAAAAAGAAAGAGTTCATAAAAATGTTGAATTTTATATACGTTAACTCAAAAAAATCTACAAACTTCGGTATAAGTCGGAAATTGATTTCAGAGACTAAATTGTAAACTAGATAAACTCATCTTTAACATAGAAAGTTTGAAAAATGTATTCTAATCACAAATTATATGTTCTAAGGAATTACGTCTAGTAAAAATTTCATTTCTATGTACGTTAATTCAAGAAAATATGAATAAAGCCAAATTTCACAATAGAAGAAGGATAAAAGACCAGCCAGAACTAATCCAAATTGTAACAAATTTCATCTATTTGAATCAAATTGAAAGACAAAGCCAATACAAAAATAAAGAGTTCATAAAAATGTTG
>NW_020649113.1:0-578 GCF_003573695.1 Papaver somniferum
TAAACTAGATAAACTCATCTTTAAGAGAAAAAGTTTGAAAAATGTATTGTAATTACAATTAATATGTTCTAAGGCAATACGTCTAGTAAAAATTGCATTTCTATGTACGTTGATTCAAGAAAATATGAAGTCCAATTTCACAATAGAAAAGGATGAAAGACCATGCAAAACTAATCCAAATCCTAACAAATTTCATCTATCTTGAATCAAATAGAAAGACAAAGCCAACATAAAAAGAAAGAGTTCATAAAAATGTTGAATTTAATATACGTTAACTCAAAAAAAGTCTACACACTTCGTTATAAGTCGGAAATTGATTACTCATCTTTAACTGAAAAAGTTTGAAAAATGTATTGTAATCACAAATAATATGTTCTAAGGCATTACGTCTACTAAAAATTGCATTTCTATGTACGTTGATTCAAGAAAATATGAAGGAAGTCAAATTTCACAATAGAAGAAGGATGAAAGACCAAGCAGAACTAATCCAAATCCTAACAAATTTCATCTATCTTGAATCAAATAGAAAGATAAAGCCAACACAAAAAGAAAGAGTTCATAAGAATGTTGAATTTTAT
>NW_020649114.1:0-298 GCF_003573695.1 Papaver somniferum
ATTAGTCAACTTCGAGAAAGAAACTAGATCCGAGATCGAAACCTGGACTCGAGAATAAGTCTGAAACTTCGTAAGAACGACGAATCCAATCATTTACGGGTAAGATTCCATCGTATATTCTCATAAACGCTCAGCAACCCTAAATTAGTTAACTTCGAGAAAGATACTAGATCCGAGATCGAAACCTAGACTCGAGAATAAGTACGAAACTTCCTAAGAACGACGAATCCAACCATTTACGGGTAAGATTCCATCGTATATTCTCGGAAACGCTCAACAAACCCTAAATTAGTCCACT
>NW_020649115.1:0-368 GCF_003573695.1 Papaver somniferum
ACTAGATGTATTGCCTTAGAACATATTAATTGTAATTACAATACATTTTTCAAACTTTTTCTGTTAAAGATGAGTTTATCTAGTTTACAATTTTGTCTCGGAAATCAATTTCCGACTTATAAGGAAATGTGTAGACTTTTTTGAGTTAACATATATAAAATTCAAAATTATTATGAACTCTTTGTTTTTGTGTTGGCTTTGTCTTTCTATTTGATTCACTATAGATGATATTTGTTAGGATTTGGATTAGTTCGGTATGGTGTTTCATCCTTCTTCTATTGTGAAATTTGACTTCCTTCATATTTTCTTGAATCGACGTACATAGAAATGCAATTTTCACTAGACGTATTGCCTTAGAACATATTAAT
>NW_020649116.1:0-274 GCF_003573695.1 Papaver somniferum
AAAAAAAGAAAAAAAAAAGAAAAGAAAAAAAAATATCAGAAAAATAAAAAACAAAAAAAAATCAAGTATTTATCAATTCCACCATCTCTTGTTCCAAAAATAAAAAGATAATAGTCAATGTAAATAAGAGTCATGTAAATAGTCATTTTGTTGTTTTTTTTTATAAGCAAGGAGGGTGTATGCCATTGATGTACAACGCGAGTAATTGTGAAATACCTCCAACTCATTCACAATTCTCGTAAAGTCCGGACAGCTAGCTAGATTTCGACCTTGG
>NW_020649117.1:0-503 GCF_003573695.1 Papaver somniferum
ACTAGCCAGGGGATTCTTTAAAGCCAACTGAAAGTAACTTAATTCTTTATAAAGAATGATACTAACAAAATTCCCTACAATAATGCAGATTATCTTTGAATGTTTCCTAAAAACCGTAAAAACACTAAAGAGCCCTGAAAGAGCTCTGAGAAACTCTAAAAAGCTCAAGAAGACTCCAAAAATCTTTGAAAACCTTAAATTTAATTATACTCCGCAGCACTAGGATCTACAAGCTTTGAAATTCGTTAAAGAATGATAATAATAAATCCCTAAAATAGTGAAGATCGACTTTGAATGTTCTCTAAAAAGCCTTGAAAACTCTAAAAACCATGGAAACTCTAAAAACCCTTAAAATGTCTGAAGATCTCTGAAAAATCTAAAGAGCTCTGAAAAACTCTAAAAAGCTCTGAAAAAGCTTTAAATTAATTATATTTCGTAGCACCAATATCTACTAGCCAGGGGATTCTTTAAAGCCAACTGAAAGTAACTTAATTCTTTATAAA
>NW_020649118.1:0-1236 GCF_003573695.1 Papaver somniferum
CACCACCACTATCCACCACCACCGCCGACCACCGTCGCCGCTAACAAACACCACCATTGTCCACTACCACCACCACCAATCACACCGCCGCCGCCAATAACCGCCACCCACCTCCTCCGCCAACCACCATCGCCGCCAACGACCACCACCACCATGTGGAGTCAACTTGCTGAAGTTGTGTCCATATCGGAGGCAACTAGCTCAAGTTGTCTCCAAAAGTGGAGGCAACTAGATCAAGTTGTCTCCAATAAATAGTGTCCATACCGGAGGCAACTAGCTCAAGTTGTCTCCAAAAGTAGAGGCAACTAGCTCAAGTTGTCTCCAATAAAAAAAGTGTACAGGAACAACTTGCAAAACAAAATGGAGCCAACTAACTCAAGTTGTCTCCGAATCTGAGGCAACTAGCACAAAGTTGTCTTCAAAAGTGAAGGAAACTAGCCCAAGTTGTCTCTAAATATGGAGGCAACTATCACAAGTTTTCTCCAAAAAATAAAATTGTACACAAAAAAGTGAACCTAGTGTGAGTCGAACACACATCTTCTAACATATAGTCAGTTGTGCTACCATTGCACCGCAGATTCGTCAATACAAAGTAACATATCAAAATCACATACCAGCACCTGCCACTTCAGTGCACAACCAATAATTCGAACCACCACCAGACAATATCACATCCTCCATCTCTGCTACTGAAACAACTTCATGACCACAACTCTACCTGCAACAGCTTCATGAACACAACCATCTATGTACGCTTGCAACATGAGCCAAACAGCTGCAGTCACTTCCATGCCCTTACTCAAACACCATCAACAACACACAAGCAGCAACAACTCCTTGTTCTTCTCTTCACTGACTGGATACATATTCAATTCCTGCTCAAAACTTCCTAAGCATTCATCTACTCTCCCGACTTCAAAGCATAAGCATCAGCAACACAACCATATTCTTCACTGTCTTCTTATATTATGCCTTATAATCTCCATGACATCATCAATTCCAGTCAACATCAACATCAACACAACATAAACAACTCCATCCATCAGCTCATATGTAATTGTACTAGCCAGCACTCTCAACTCCATAATTGTCTTTGTATATAGAGGTAACTGGCCAAAGTTGTCTCCGTATACAAAGGCAACTTGTTTAAGTTGTATCAGTATGGAGACAACTTGAACAAGTTGCCTCCATATATGAAGGAAACTTTCACGAGTTGCAGGATGTTTCATCAGTTCA
>NW_020649119.1:0-323 GCF_003573695.1 Papaver somniferum
ACTAGCTCTCGAGCATCACAAGTCCACCACGTGGAAAAAAGTCTCGCCTATCACGTGAGCAATATTATTTTATTTTATTTTAGTTTTCATTTTTTTTTGCAGGTAATTACAGCTGGGGGCGTCTTCGTAATATCTATACTCGTGCATGGGGGCGAGTTTCATCATCAACGTTCGATGCAAAAGGATAAACAATTTTCTTAACCACCAACAAGTTGGAGGTTAAGAGGGGGCGTTGTTTGTACCGTGTATTTTATACACGGTGAGCCCGTAATCAAGCCCGTCTATCCATCCCATGACGGAAGATTCTAGAAGTTTCCAGAAGG
>NW_020649120.1:0-452 GCF_003573695.1 Papaver somniferum
AAAACAAGAAAAAATAGAAGATTTACTAGGCATTGTAGAGCTTTCTCATAGCATCTACTGAGAATTCCTTCTCATTATTGAAAAACCCATTGATTATGGGATCGTTCAATTCCTCAAAATCTTCAGGATATCAGTCAACTCACTAAGTTCTTTTTCTAGCCCACGCAAGCTGTTCTTGGTTAGAGACAACATTTGTTCATAATGATCTATCTCTTCTAAAGCCGAAACAATTGAGAATTTAAATTGTTTTTTTTGTTGGTGAAATCTTTCACCAAACCCCTGAAGTTATCATCAAGTTGATAAAAAGACAAGAGACGGTTAGAGGAAGAACCTTCTCCGCTATTTGTAGTATTTACTTTCTTCACCCTTGAGGAAGAGATTCCTTTACACATATACACATTAACTTCTTCGACTGCATCCCTGCTTATGGTGCCTCTAGTTATATGAGCCAT
>NW_020649121.1:0-1644 GCF_003573695.1 Papaver somniferum
ACTAGGTTCGCAGACTTAAGTTACCAGACAGAGTTTACAAACTCCAGCAGAAATTTTTGGAAATGAGAACTTCGCCGGTTCACGGACTGGGTTCGTGGATTGAGTTCGCGGACTTAGCTTCATGCAAATAGTTTGTCAACTCCAGCAGAAATTCTCGGGTTTGAGAACTTCGGCACTTCGCGGACTGAGTTCGCGTACTTGGCTCACGCTATTCTTCCGGTTCTCTTGATCAACAAAGTTCGCAAACTATGGTTCAAGGAATAGGACTTATACATAAATGTGTTTCCACAATAATGCTTATGTCCACCATTGGTTATGTAATCTGAACTCTCATTTCAATCATTGAAACATTCTTAGAGGACGTTATATAGTTGTTACGCCATTTCTCGTCAAAGCAATTTTCAAGATGATTGAAGCATATCATGAATTTCGTCACTATGTAAAGATAAACTTGATCGAAGCGAAAAGCTTATCAACACATATTTCGAGATATAGATAGGCAAGGTATACTCGGCTCGAAATAGCAAATATGTATAATCCAAGTATATATATACAGTAGAAACTCTATAAATTAATGTTGTCGGGACCACCAAAATTATTAATTAGGCGAGATATTAATTAACCGATAAATTAATAATTATTAATTTATATATTATTCAACACACTATTTAGTCCCCCACTTTGCATCATTCCAAAGTTCGATCAACAGATAACACAAGTTTAGTCAATTCAGATGAGCAATTAGACAGTGATATCACTTAAGACTCGCAAAATTTGATCGAAAAGTTGGTTGGAATTCAGCAAATGTCAAGACGTCCTGAACATCCGGAAGAAACTAAAGTTACGGAATTGCTGATTGGTGAAGAGACAATTGAGTGTTATGAGAACTGATAAAGATGCGAAAGAAGATGATAAAAGTTTTACGATAGATCCACCTTCACGAAACAAAGTTATTAAAGCGACATTCACATTAAATAATTCCTTGCTGAGCTATGAGGAAAAAACACCAGAAATTCATTTGATGATAAGAAAAATTAGAGATGAAATTCAACGTGATATTGATTTTAACAACAAAAGACAATTTAATAATTTTTCAAAGAATCTTCATAAAGCATTAATGTATCCATATATGTATAATAAATTATTAATTTATATTTCATTTGGGGGCTATATAGATAATCAAAAATGTATTATCTTATAGTTTTAGCGAATTCTTAATTTGGCACGTTGTCGCAACTCGGGACCAGCAAAAAATATTATTTAAGAGAGTTTATTAAATAATCGAGTATTAATTAAAAGAGTTTCTATTGTATAGCATACGACTTCTTGTCTCAAAGAGTAGGAGATAGAGTAGATAGACTTTTGAGTGATAGATAAGTTCAAGTCTTTACATACCTTTTTGTCGAGAAGTTCCACCGGTTCCTTGAGTAGTTCTTCCACTTGTATGATGAATCGCCATGAAGTCCTTGAGCTCAACTACACTTTCTATCCTAGTCCGATACTTAGATATAATACACTAGAAATTAAGACTTATAGTTTTGATCACTAATATTGACAAACATGCTTGAGATAGCAACGCATGCGAGTTCGACCGAGCAATGCTCTAACAATCTCCCCCTTTGTCAATTTTAGTGACAAAACTAT
>NW_020649122.1:0-527 GCF_003573695.1 Papaver somniferum
AACCTAAACTAGTAGAAGAAATATTGATTGGTTAATTTAATTGATCACTTTAAATAACCTCTCAATATTCTTAAAAATTAAATATAATAAAGATAATCAACAAATAAATAAAACTTGAAATAAACTTGGTTTAAGAAATTTAATCTTTATTATTCAGGACTTTGAAATCATCCCTAATCAACAATAAGTTTAGGTACTCAGAGTCTGTTGTGAAGTTGCTGCCAAGGACTCATGGATGTGCTGTTGAGTATCGATGGGAAGGTTAATGGCTGTAGTTTGCTTGAGTTTCAGGGAGATGCTTCCATTGAAGATAAGTTAAATATGAGGAGTTAATCGTGGCAGTGTTAGGTCGCTGTTAGTAATGATAATGGCAGTAAATGCCGGAAACGGTGGTGGTTAATGGAAGAATGACGCTGCTGTGATAATGAACGCTCAAGTTAGCGAGTTGTTGTTGAAGGTTGTTGTTGATGTGGTCAAATAGGTTTGAGCTCGAGAAGAAGTCGATATTATTAAGTATGAGAGAATAT
>NW_020649123.1:0-724 GCF_003573695.1 Papaver somniferum
CTTGGAGGAACTCCAGGATGGAACTTACGACAAGATGGGAAAAGGAACTAGTAGAGGAGAAAATGTGGTAGAACCACAAAACCCTCCAGTGCCAGCCAAAGGAGCAGGGCGATCCAACAACGGGTCAACCCAGTTCGACAAACATCGGACTGGAGGATGGAAAGGAAGAGACCGGACCTAACATAAGAAGGGCAAGTTCATTGATCTAGTCTATACAAAACTTAATAGCCCCATATCCAAGATCCTCAAGAAGATCGACGGACAACATAAAATCACTTATCCGTGGAACAGAGGTCATCAACCAGAACGAACTAAAAATAGGACTGACTTCTGCGAATTCCACCAATTTCAAAGCCACACGACAGACTCATGTAGGGACTTAAAGAAGGTATTGCAAGATATGATTAACGAGGGAAAGCTCCAAGAATACATTGCACAACCAACAGCTCCACCCACCACTGGGGCACCCATACGTCATGTGGAGATCCCTCGCGAGGCACAGTACTTAGGATGCAATACCATTTCACACTCGACGATAACCACCCCCGTGCGAGAAGGAAATATTACTGGAAGAATTCACAAACAAAACTTCAAAGGCGATGAAGTTTTCATTGTAACTAGGGAGCCCCCAATCGAAGAATGGATGAAACTACCCATCAACTTTTCGTTTTTGGAGGCACCCGAAGGCGGACAAAGCCATAACGACCCACTAGTGGTCACGATG
>NW_020649124.1:0-1046 GCF_003573695.1 Papaver somniferum
TGGCAGTGATACGCATGCCCCTTGGGCCTGAATTTGTGAACTAATCATAGGTATGCATACCCGATATGCATACTGTTGATGGTGAATTTTTGACGACGGTTAAGTTCGTAAAATCGCATCGAGAATTATGTATCCCTGACCACATCAGAAACATAAGACATTTTGTCTCTAGCAACCTGGTATCCTGAGTTAGTGTATTTGATAGCTAATTCCACCGAGGAACCATAAATTATGATATTTTACCTCTCCGGTTCATGAGAGAGCTAAATCCACTGGTGAATATTGAGTCATTCCGAGTAAAATCTGAGAATGTTGAGCGAAATCGTATGACATCGGGAAATATTGAGTCAATACGAGTAAGTTCGGTGAATATTAAGTTAATAGGGGAAAGTACGGCATGCATACCCTTTGGGTTTGAGTTCGGGAATAGGGGAAGGTACGCATACCCTTTGGATATGACTTTCACGAGCTGGCAGTGATACACATACCCCTTGAGCTTGAATTTGTGAACTAGTCAGAGGTATGTATACCCACTTTATCCGGAAGAAATCACATCAATTGTTTTCTCCAGTTATTATCAATCTAATCTAACGTCCATCCACATTAATCATTTTCATCTTTTATCCATAAATTATGTTTGATATCACTCGAATTCATTCAATTTATCATGGATTCCATGGGTTTATATGTTATCAAGTTAAACTGAATTTCCATGGATTCATTTAATTTCACTTGTTATCGGTCAATAATACCCAATACCTCACTTAGTTTCTCTCAGATTTCATAGGTTTCCCCATTTTACCCCTTATCTATCAATCTTTTCGGACATCGCTCTAACTTACTCAACTTATTTTGGATTCCATGGGTTTACATAGTTATCTATTAATTCAAACCAAATTTTCGTCAATTTCACTTAATCTTGTTATTTGTCATCATCCTTACTCAACTTCTCCCGAATTCCATCTGTTTCTGCAATTATCCGTGATTTTTTAATCGAATGCATCGACCTTAATTAGTAATTTCCCATGTTATTTATCAATCTTATC
>NW_020649125.1:0-456 GCF_003573695.1 Papaver somniferum
TAGACCAAGCACTAGTCCCTTCTCATCACCAGTCCTTTTGGTCAAGAAGAAGGATGGAACGTGGCGGATGTGCATTGACTACTGATATGACATGTTGTACTCTTGCACATATGTAATCCATATCCGGGAACCATAGTTTGCGTACCCGTACGTGTACCTGTTGGCTTGAGAAATCCGGGAACATAAGTATGCGTACCCGTTCCCGTACTGGCGTAAGGTTCATGTCCGAATATTCCTGTTGGGATTATATGTATGCATACCCGTTTGCGTACTTGCAAAACCCAATCTTGGTCCGGGTATTTCAAGTATGCGTACCGGTTTGAATACTTGAAGGTTAAAGTTCTAAAATCGGTTGCAAACCGTGGCTATAATGTTCATGAATTGATTCAAGTGAATCAAACCGATTTTGTTTCAATTGTGTTCTTGTATACGTCTATGAGAATATAGAAATTGAAC
>NW_020649126.1:0-290 GCF_003573695.1 Papaver somniferum
CAGGTGTTAAAAGACTAGTGAGAGTAGGAACTGGTATAACCACACTAGGTAGCCATTGGCAATGGTGCATATGATGGTTCATGCATCAAGAATCTGAAATAGGAATTGGTATTAGTTGGTGCTCAGGGAATGCAGGTTAGTGTCTATTAAGTTAAAGCATTATCCGCCGCAATGCTTCTCTGGATAACCCTTGCATGGAGCAGTTTCGAATAAAAATCAAGGATAAGCTTGCTCAAGTTGAGGTTAGCACTCTACCTGCCCCATGGCTTAAGTACAGCGAAAGTGGTAGA
>NW_020649127.1:0-648 GCF_003573695.1 Papaver somniferum
AAAAAAAAAAAGAAAATCTGCTCCTAATTTCGAAAACCAAATTTTTAATCCCATAAAAACCAAAGTTTTCAAAACCCATAAAAACCAAAATGCTCCCATTCAAAAACAAATTTTATTTTCTTTTAAAATAAATAAATAAATAAATATTTTCTCTCCCATTCAAAAACCAAATTTTTACTTGCTCCCAGATTTTAAAACCAAATTTTATTTTGCTCCCACATTAACAACCAAATTTTTTTTTCTTTTATCCCACCAAAACCAAATTTTTCCCAAAAATCCAAACCCTTTAAAAACCAAATTCTGAGCTTTGTACATTCTTTACTTAGCTTTTGAGCCAATCATGAATAGATCTTTTTCTACAGTTGGGGAGTACAACAAATCCCTTAGAGAACTTGCATATGGACAAACTTCACGTTATGAACCTTCCACGGACCATGATGTCAATAGTCATAGGAATTATTATGGACATTTTCAAAGTCCCGAGCCGCAATACATGAACCCTAATGACTATTCATACATGCATCATTCATCGCAACGTGAAAATGAACATTCTGCTAGAGCCTCACTCACACAATCATCACTTATGGATCAATTAGAAGCTCGAATCGCAGCTTTAGAAATGCAATCACATGAGGAATCTGTCACATC
>NW_020649128.1:0-1981 GCF_003573695.1 Papaver somniferum
AAAAAAAATGACTCTAGCTTTCATTGGCTGCGTCAACGGCTCGTCAACCTATTCTTTGCTTATTTACAATCTTAGCCACCCAGTGTTTAATACTTAGTTTCTTTCTTCTTCCTTACAATTCTCCATCTGTCTCTCTATAGCTGTAGAATTCATATTGAGTTTCTCATTTAACTCCGTAAGAAGAAATCCATGGACACGAAACTTATTTCTTCCGGAGTCCAATATTCCAGTTTACCTGAAAATTATATTAGACCCGAATCTGAGAGACCCAACCTCTCTAAAGTGATTATCTGCAAGGACATACCCATCATCGACTTATGTTGCACTAGCCGCGCCCAGCTTATTCACTGTATTGGCGAAGCCTGCAGAGTTTTTGGGTTCTCCCAGGTATCATCTCAACTATTATTTCCTTCTATATCAGCAAGTGTTTTCCTCTAGAAATTTCATTTCAAATTCTTAAGAAACATGGCGCAGGCAGGGAAATATCTTCTTTTACTTCTCCCTTGTATAATCATGTCCGTTGTCCTTTGGTCATGGCCAGTAATAAACACTGATCAAGTCTTTGATATGACTGCACTTGAGCATAATCGTAGGTAATTATCATCGATGAAGCCAGCCAGCCCACCAATGCATGGTGTTGTGCATGTTATATATTTGATGAAATAAATAATGCATGCCTCAATATTTCATCGATAATAAAGCACGAATACATGATATACATAAACAGTAAACTGTCTAACTAGACACTCATTTGAAAAAAACAATAAACATAATGTATCTGCGTTTGTGCTTTTATAAGGTAGTAAACCATGGGATATCAGAAGAATCAACGGAGAAGATGATAAAGATTGCACGGGAATTCTTCAAACTACCTATGGATGAAAAGTTGAAATATTATTCAGATGATCCAACAAAAACAATGAGATTATCGACTAGTTTAAACGTGAAGAAAGAAACAGTTCATAATTGGAGAGATTATTTTAGACTTCATTGTCAATTTGTCACCCTCTTGATAAATTTGTCCAAGACTGGCCTTCATCCCCTCCACAATTCAAGTAAGTAGAAAGAACCTGTATTCTCTCTTCTCTTTAATTAATCAAGTCTTTTGATATATATGTGTGGACACATGGTAGACACGTCCACACGGTAATGGAGATTGTGTAATGTTGACTTGTCTGATGCAACCCTGGCATGCGTCAACTACAACTATTCAAATGTAATGGTGGCTACCCTTAGTCGATCAATTATCTGGAAGATTTTTTTGTCGTGTAGAATCTGACGAGGAACAAGTCAGTGATAAGGATGATGTATGTCATTTTCTTGCTTTTTTTTCCTTCATCTCCTAGAGCGTGTTTCACGTTATTTCTAGAAGGTAGGCAAATACCAGTTACGGAGTATGACTTGAGTGGAATATGGGTTCCATTGTTTAGTACAGTGGTATTACCCATGCCTTTTCGTCCAAGTTGTTTCCTATTTATTTATTTATTTATTTTTCAACCAAGGTATAATATATAATAAAATTGGTTAAACAAAACAAGATTAATAATTTCTGGGTGAAAAAGATATGTAAAATTTGATACTGTTCAAATAGACGAGAATGTAAAAATAGTCAGGATGTAAACAGTTTCATCCTATCCATTTTCAAATATTTTTTCTTATTTTTAATTTACATCAGGATGCATCCAAATGCAGTTTCATTTTTGCTATTTTTCTGGTGTCCATTTAACCCATACTAATTCTTACTCGTCTATTAGAATCATGTTTTAAAAATAATCGGACAAATGACCCATTTTCCGTTAATTTTATAGAGGTGTTGTGAGCACATACTGCATAGAAGTTAGAGCACTTGGATTTAGACTACAGGAAGCAATATCAGAAAGCTTAGAGTTACAAGGAGATTACATAGAGAAGATGTTGGGAGATCAAGAGCAACATATGGCTGTAAACTACTATCCACCTTGTCCTCAACCTGACCTTACTT
>NW_020649129.1:0-2460 GCF_003573695.1 Papaver somniferum
AAAAAAAATGACTCTAGCTTTCATTGGCTGCGTCAACGGCTCGTCAACCTATTCTTTGCTTATTTACAATCTTAGCCACCCAGTGTTTAATACTTAGTTTCTTTCTTCTTCCTTACAATTCTCCATCTGTCTCTCTATAGCTGTAGAATTCATATTGAGTTTCTCATTTAACTCCGTAAGAAGAAATCCATGGACACGAAACTTATTTCTTCCGGAGTCCAATATTCCAGTTTACCTGAAAATTATATTAGACCCGAATCTGAGAGACCCAACCTCTCTAAAGTGATTATCTGCAAGGACATACCCATCATCGACTTATGTTGCACTAGCCGCGCCCAGCTTATTCACTGTATTGGCGAAGCCTGCAGAGTTTTTGGGTTCTCCCAGGTATCATCTCAACTATTATTTCCTTCTATATCAGCAAGTGTTTTCCTCTAGAAATTTCATTTCAAATTCTTAAGAAACATGGCGCAGGCAGGGAAATATCTTCTTTTACTTCTCCCTTGTATAATCATGTCCGTTGTCCTTTGGTCATGGCCAGTAATAAACACTGATCAAGTCTTTGATATGACTGCACTTGAGCATAATCGTAGGTAATTATCATCGATGAAGCCAGCCAGCCCACCAATGCATGGTGTTGTGCATGTTATATATTTGATGAAATAAATAATGCATGCCTCAATATTTCATCGATAATAAAGCACGAATACATGATATACATAAACAGTAAACTGTCTAACTAGACACTCATTTGAAAAAAACAATAAACATAATGTATCTGCGTTTGTGCTTTTATAAGGTAGTAAACCATGGGATATCAGAAGAATCAACGGAGAAGATGATAAAGATTGCACGGGAATTCTTCAAACTACCTATGGATGAAAAGTTGAAATATTATTCAGATGATCCAACAAAAACAATGAGATTATCGACTAGTTTAAACGTGAAGAAAGAAACAGTTCATAATTGGAGAGATTATTTTAGACTTCATTGTCAATTTGTCACCCTCTTGATAAATTTGTCCAAGACTGGCCTTCATCCCCTCCACAATTCAAGTACAAAGAACCTGTATTCTCTCTTCTCTTTAATTAATCAAGTCTTTTGATGGACACATGGTAGACACGTCCACAAGGTAATGGAGATTGTGTAATGTTGACTTGTCTGATGCAACCCTGGCATGCGTCAACTACAACTATTCAAATGTAATAGTGGCCACACTTAGAGCATCCACAGTGGGCGACTAAACCCAAATATTTGGTTTATTAACGAGACGTAGTGGGACGGACTATCGATTAAATCCTGACCATCGACTATATTTCAGACTATATTTGATCTGGGACCAAGACTAAACCCAAATTTGATCGCGTGGGACCTGAAGGCTACGCCCCACACCAGGCGTACATTTAGTTTACGCCCCACACCAGGCGTGTTTTTAATCTCCGCGCATTTTTTTGTTTTTCAATTTTGTATGGGGCGGACGTTTACACCTCCGCCCCATAAGATTACTTTGACTCTTTAGTGGGACGGGCGGAGATTTAATCGTCCGCCCCAATTTTTTTTTTTTTTTTATAAAACAACGGGCGGATGCACAGTTTTACGCTCGATCAAATTTAGTCTTCCACCGTAGCGTCACACACCAGACTAAACTCAAATTTAGTCGTTTTTTTTGGTCTTTGATCTTTGGTTATACTCGCACCACTGCAGTTGCTCTTAGTCGATCAATTATCTGGAAGATTTTTTTGTCGTGTAGAATCTGACGAGGAACAAGTCAGTGATAAGGATGATGTATGTCATTTTCTTGCTTTTTTTCCCTTCATCTCCTAGAGCGTGTTTCACGTTATTTCTAGAAGGTAGGCAAATACCAGTTACGGAGTATGACTTGAATTGAATATGGGTTCCATTGTTTAGTACAGTGGTATTACCCATGCCTTTTCGTCCAAGTTGTTTCCTATTTATTTATTTATTTATTTTTCAACCAAGGTATAATATATACATAAAATTGGTTAAAAAAAACAGGATTAATAATTTCTGGGTGAAAAAGATATGTAAAATTTGATACTGTTCAAATAGACGAGAATGTAAAAATAGTCAGGATGTAAACAGTTTCATCCTGTTCATTTTCAAATATTTTTTCTTATTTTTAATTTACATCAGGACGCATCCAAACGCAGTTTCATTTTTGCTATTTTTCTAGTGTCCATTTAAACCATATTAATTCTTACTCGTCCATTAGAATCATGTTTTAAAAATAATCGGACAAATGACCCATTTTCCGTTAATTTTATAGAGGTGTTGTGAGCACATACTGCATAGAAGTTAGAGCACTTGGATTTAGACTACAGGAAGCAATATCAGAAAGCTTAGAGTTACAAGGAGATTACATAGAGAAGATGTTGGGAGATCAAGAGCAACATATGGCTGTAAACTACTATCCACCTTGTCCTCAACCTGACCTTACTT
>NW_020649130.1:0-616 GCF_003573695.1 Papaver somniferum
TCTTAATTTAAGAGAATAAATTCCCTATATCTATATATGTGGTACGAAAAAAGTAAATAAAAGTATGTGATGCAAAATTCATCTCTAAGATACGGTTCCGTCTATTTAATGGGATAAGCAAAAATAAAAATTTCGCCTTTAAAATTAGAACGAAGGGAGTAGCACATTTTTGTTAATTCATTATTATGTAACTAAACTTTTTTTTTTTTGAAGCAGTAACTAAACAATAATTACACTAGTTTATTTTGAGTTGCATGAGAACTGACCCTTTAGGCCGAACTCGATACGACCACGGTTTATTTAACCATAATCGAACATTACGCTTTGGTGTACGGTTCGAAAATTATATACCCTTAACAGTTGTGTGGTCCGTGATCTTGGCATGAAAACCATCCGAACTGACGGTTATAAACCGATTGATTTCAACATATTCTACATTTTCTTGCTGAACTGTGAATACTTTTTATATCATTGTTGATGCATTGTTAGGCTCAGGTAGTAGTTAAGATTAATGTTCGATACTGTTTTTATATGGGCATACGTATTGCCACGTAAAATCTGGCAGGAACATTTGTTCTTGTTAACGATACTGCCAAAGGTTCAGAACTATACAAAT
>NW_020649131.1:0-567 GCF_003573695.1 Papaver somniferum
GAATCTAACTAGTTTGAATGACGTTGAAGTCACTATAGAGTACCAAATGGAGTGATTTGTGGGTATGAGGCTGTGAGGTCCTAAGAACTCCAAGATTCTCTTAGATTTTGACTGCAGTGTAGTTTTAGTGAAAACGACTAGAGAGTTAAAGATGGTAGGATTGTCCTGTCTTTGGCCTAAGTCAAGATTGAAATCATACTTGAAGCACGTGCACCTACAAACCTTAATCTCTAAAATGAAGTTCGTTCTTTGCTTGAGATTGTGGTTGGCGTAGTGACTGCATCTTGAGAGTTTGAGGTGATGCCAAATGCATGAGCAGTTATTGGCCGAAAACTTGGGGTTGTAGGTGGGCTTGCCAAATAAGTTGATAACAGTTTCTTCAAGAGGTTTTGTGATAATTGGGCTTCCCCTTGATTCTATAGAAGCAATCCTAGTGAGAAGAGTTGAGACTAGACGCGGGTCGGTATACAGATTCAAAGTCGGGTTGTGGAGAGCCCGACTTGCATGCCTGCTTGAGATATAGTTGCCAAGTGTTTGATGTCGCCTCTTAGTGGCCAATAAGATGGG
>NW_020649132.1:0-402 GCF_003573695.1 Papaver somniferum
ACTATACGACTAAAGATACATTTTCACGATACATGATAAAAGGACAAGATTGAAAAATCACATATAAATACTCATTAAAAACTATATAAAATTAGATTACAATAACTTGTTTCTTTTTCTACTTAAAAACAACTAAATTTGATTAATAAAAAAAAATCAAAGCAACCACAAGAAGTGGTAATCCTGAGAAATACAAAGAGAACAAAGTTACCAGGTACTAAACAAACTAATTAGTTTGACATTAAACACAAAGAAACAAAGCGTAAAACAAATACCAGCGAAAGCAAAAACATAACTTAAGAATGATTTAATAATGCATCCCAATTGTAAATAATCATACTCAAAGAGATGTTATCGAAATTATTGGTACATATGGACCAATTGTATAACAAACACTTCATA
>NW_020649133.1:0-1592 GCF_003573695.1 Papaver somniferum
TCTATTGCACAAAGTTCTATATGGTCTAAAACAGGCACCCCGCGCTTGGTATCATCGTTTTTCTTCGTTTCTTCTTCACCTGGGATTCAAGTCGTCTCAATATGATCATTCCATGTTCATCAAGAAATCTTCCGCTGGTATTATCATTCTTTTGTTATACGTTGATGACATCATTGTGACTGGTAGTGATACTGTGGGCATTCAAACTTTACTTCCAACCTTACAAACAAAGTTTGCTATGACTGATGTGGGCGATTTCTATTATTTTTTGGGCTTGGAGGCTACTCGAACTTCATCTGGCATTGCTTTAACCCAAAACAGGTATACTTTGGATCTCTTAAAGAAGGTTGATCTTACTGATTCCAAACAAGTCACCACTCATGTGTCTCCATGATCTAAACTGCAGTCTGATGATGCTCCTTTGTTTCCTGATGCGACTCTCTATCGAAGTTTAGTTGGTGGTTTACAATACCTTAGCATGACACTGCCTGATATTACATATGTTGTCAATCAAGTTAGTCAATTTATGCATCGGCCTACTCAAACACATTTCATGGCTGTTAAGCGCATCCTTCGATATCTTAAGGGTACATTGGGTCATGGCATTTGCTTCTGGCGCGACTCCTCTTTGCATCTTATGGCCTATTCTGATGCAGACTGGGGCGGTGATCCTAATACTTCTCGATCGACTACTGGTCATTGCATTTTCTTGGGAATAAATCTAGTCTCTTGGGGGTCTAAAAAGCAACCTATTGTCTCCACTAGCAGCACTGAAGCTGAGTATCGAGCATTATCCTCTACTTCAGTTGAACTTATTTGGATTGGATATTTATTGCGTGATCTTGGTGTTTATCTCAAGCAACCTCCTATACTATACTGCAACAATATCAGTGCTACTTATTTAGCCATGAATCCAATTCAGCACTATCGTTCTAAGCACATACAGATTCAGTATCACTTCGTGCATGAAAGAATTGCTTCTGGTCTCTTACAGCTATGCTACATTTCAACAAAGCATCAACTTGCAGACTTGTTTACTAAGGGTTCGTCTACATCCAGGTTTCATTTGTTGTATAACAAGCTTTCACGTTGTTTACCACCGTGTACAACTTGAGGGGAATGTAGAATATATATGTTTAGGTCAGTTCATATGTATGTCCAGTCCATCTGTATTAGAGTCCAATACACCTTGTATCCATATAGAACATTATAGATATACATGTCTCGTAAACTTACAAGGTTAAGAAAGCTTTCATAATCTTCAAAGGCCTTTCTCAAGTCAACACTTCGGCCAATTTTGACCATATATTTTTATACCGTGCCATAAATAATCCTTCATTCGCAACTTAACAGATTCAGAACGTTTGATGTTATTGATTGATACCATGCATTCTTGTAGCGAGTAAGCATCCATTGATTCCTTTCTTTATAGCATCCACTTCAGCACTTTCAAGGCGCCTGCTACCCTGTCACTACGCTTTTTTCTTCCTTGTGTTGCCTGTAAAACAAAAAGTGCTCCTGCTTTGCAACACCGTCATCAGCAGCAGGTTCGCGTCCTTTCCTCTTCCCTGTGTTATTTGATGTACCTGAAC
>NW_020649134.1:0-634 GCF_003573695.1 Papaver somniferum
CCTTTGTCCGACTCATATCACTTGGTTGAATAGAGTTCTTACCAAACAGATTTCTTGTTCCTTTACTGTTTGGAATACGAACCAAAGGGATTGTTCTAAGTACGTGACTTATTCAAAGGTCGGAGGCGTGGGAATACAGACGGAACTAGGTATACTATAGAATTAGGTACTTGGTCTCAACTATACGAAGTTAGGTGTAATTTTATGTAGCGTCTTAATCCTGAGAGTCTTCAATTCTGGACTAGGTCCTGGAGTTTTTCTGCATATGCGGTTTCCTCGTCAACATAATCTTGTTGTGTCATATACTTTATATTTCCGCATTATAATTGTTTTATTATAATTAAAGTAAATCGCACAAACGTTAATATTCTATTTACTTGATAAACAATCCTATTGTGTTTGGTTAAGTACGAACCTCTATATCAAGTAAACATACTTTGTCGTTGTATTGTATCGATCTCGTATCCATAGATGATCACACAAAGTGTGAAGCGATTAGTTTTATTGTCTTTGACCTTTCAATTCCACAGCCGCACTTCCCGCAAGATATTACCATTAAGCACAAGTTCAAAAGAACTCTCCCCCATTTGATGTCATTCCCAAGAGAACAACATGAGCGACCTTAATTTCAAGA
>NW_020649135.1:0-907 GCF_003573695.1 Papaver somniferum
AGGATCCAATTAATAATAGGTTTATCCTTGTGGTAGATTGGATTGATTAATTAAAGTAGATCGACATCAACACGATTCCTTGTGATTAAAGGTGTTGTTGGCTTAATCTTAACCGATTACCTTCGGGTATTGAACATAAGATAGATCTAGACCTGACGAAGGAGTTTATGTTAAGATAAACGGAAGAGCCTTTGTCCGACTCATATCACTTGGTTGAATAGAGTTCTTACCAAACAGATTTCTTGTTCCTTTACTGTTTGGAATACGAACCAAAGGGATTGTTCTAAGTACGTGACTTATTCAAAGGTCGGAGGCGTGGGAATACAGACGGAACTAGGTATACTATAGAATTAGGTACTTGGTCTCAACTATACGAAGTTAGGTGTAATTTTATGTAGCGTCTTAATCCTGAGAGTCTTCAATTCTGGACTAGGTCCTGGAGTTTTTCTGCATATGCGGTTTCCTCGTTAACATAATCTTGTTGTGTCATATACTTTATATTTCCGCATTATAATTGTTTTATTATAATTAAAGTAAATCGCACAAACGTTAATATTCTATTTACTTGATAAACAATCCTATTGTGTTTGGTTAATTCCGAACCTCTATATCAAGTAAACACACTTTGTCGTTGTATTGTATCGATATCGTATCCATAGATGATCACACAAAGTGTGAAGCGATTAGTTTTATTGTCTTTGACCTTTCAATTCCACATCCGCACTTCCCGCAAGATATTACCATTAAGCACAAGTTCAAAAGAACTCTCCCCCATTTGATGTCATTCCCAAGAGAACAACATGAGCGACCTTAATTTCAAGAGAAAATAAGGATTTAATTTGGACACCAAAAATCAAAAGAATGTTCTTTTATATCCAAAACTCTACCAAGTTAATCACAAGTAAAC
>NW_020649136.1:0-4878 GCF_003573695.1 Papaver somniferum
TAAACTCAATATTAAAAGACTAAGGAATGCGTTTGCAAACCGTGGCTATTAAAGTTAATGAACAGATTCGAGTGAATCAAATTATTCTTTGTTTCAATTGTGTCTTGCGTAGTTACATAAGATTTCCTTGCAATTGAACAACTCTCTTAACTAGTTCATTTGAGTCAATTGAACTAGTTATGGTGAAGAAGAACATGGTTGGTATGAAACGCTCATATGGTTAACCTCTTTGGATAAACTATTGTTGAACCAATAATGTACACGTTTGGGTGCGGTTAATAAACCTAGAAGCTTACAGTCATTTGTGTATGACAAGCTAAGTTTTCGATCTAACGGTTGAGAAATATTATCTTGAATCTAAATCAGGTTTTCATCTAACGATGAATATTTATTGCTTTGAAACTAAGGAAAAACCCTGATTTGAAAGGCTATATAAACGAGACATCTAGTATTGTGAAAAATAATCCCCACACCTTACGTGTGATACTAGTTTGCGTGCTAGAGTCGTTTCTCCTTCAACCTTTGGTTTTCTTCTTCTAAAACCAGGTTAACGACTTAAAGACTTCATTGGGATTGTGAAGCCAAACCGATACTACTTTTATCGTAGTTGTGTGATCTGATTGGCTTGAGATCGTGAGAGTTCTCCTATAGGAAAGATATAAAAAGTAATCACAAACACCTTCGTCTCATCGTTTGTGATTCCACGACATCTTGTGTCGCTACCATACGATTAAGATTATTGTGAGGTGATTGATTAATCTAGGTTGTTCTTCCGGAATATAAGACTGGATTATCAATTGGTTCTTGTTCACCCTGATTATTATCAAAAGACGGAACAAAAACTTTAAGGGTTTTTCTATGGGAGACAGATTGATCCTTTGATAGACTTGTTTGTGTGAGAAATTTGTTATTGTTAAAGCCTGCGATTTTGGGTCGTAACAACTTTTAGTTGTGGGTGAGATCAGCTAAGGGAATCAAGTGTGCAGTATCCTGCTGGGATCAGAGCCATAGGGAGTACAACTGTACCTTGGATCAGTGGGAGACTGATTGGGGTTCAACTATAGTCCAGTCCGAAGTTAGCTTGGAGTAGGCTAGTGTCTGTAGCGGCTTAATACAGTGTGTATTCAATCTGGACTAGGTCCCGGGGTTTTTCTGCATTTGTGGTTTCCTCGTTAACAAAATTCTAGTGACTGTGTTATTTCTATTTCCGCATTATATTTTTTTATATAATTGAAATAATACAGGTTGTGCGTTTGAATCAATCAATTGGAAATCATACCTTTGGTTGTTGATTGATATTGATTGATCCTTGGACATTGGTCTTTGGCACCGTCCAAGTTATTCCTTGTGTTAGATTATAGACTCGCTGATTTCTATTAGCTTGAGTGAATCAAAACAAGAGAAAGATATTAACTCCTTGAGATACTTTTATCTAGATTGATTTTGACTGTCTAGTTGATTCTCTAGTAAGTGTTTCGGAGTTAGTCCATACAGATTGTTGATCGAAATATTGGGTGGTGTTGTTAAACCCCCGCTTTTTCAGCAACCCCATTGAACCCATATATATTACATGTTGATGGTACAAGGTCTGAATCCTTGTAACCCATGGTTCTAAATGCATGATAAAAGAGAATGTGAACCGAGCTCCCTGTATCCACCAGGATTCTATCTATTGCCCAGATTTTTTCTTTCTTGACTTCGTCATCCTCCCACTTTGAGTATTTCCCAAAATTTAAGGTTATGACCAATGGCTCTGTGCGGGAAACTCCTTCCTATGGTACGTCCTTTGCTGAGAATGTTATCTCCCTCTTTTTCCACTATTCTAATGGCTCATTCTTCGCTACACTGAATATCTCATTCCCTTCGAAGTCCCTCTTATACACTTTTTTGAGTATATTATCACGGAAGTTTTGAATGCTCTTGGCTGAATGTATTATAGAATTACAATTCAGTTTGTGAGCTCCCCGATCTATTTTGATTCGGTACACCTGTTGATTGTCACGAGGTGGGGGTGGGGGCGGTTGTACATATCCCTCCAGAAAATGAGCCAGTTTCCCCTGTTCCACTAGACGAAGTATGATCATTCGAATGTTTCAGCAGTCATTCGTATGATGTCCGTGAAACCGATGATACCTGCAAAACTCATGACTCCTAGTACTCGAAGGTGCTTCTCTTCCCATATTTGGTGGGGGCGGAATCTCTTCTGTCAGTACTATCGCTTCCCATACCTTCTCCACAGTTGTATTGAGTCTGGGAAGCTTTACATATTCAAAGGCCGGTGCATTTGGTCTCCGTTCTCCAAACCTAGGTCCTTGATTGTTTCTATGATGATATCCTATGCTATGGCTTCGTGGATCATAATTCCTTCGTCTTGACTCCTCATACCTCTGTTGATCGATCCACTCCTAATCTCTTCTTGACACAGCTACAAGTTTCGCCGGAACTAGGGTTGAAGGTTCCCCTTTCTCATATTTCGGATCATCCTCCACGACATGTACTGTTCTTGGTAATAGCCTTGAGTTTCCTTCCTTTGCTGGAATTGGGGTTACTTCGCTGACTTGCCTCTTCTTCTCTTCCAACGCTATATATTCCTCTTGGTACTCCCTTAATTCATCATTTTCAAGGAGTTTGGGATTATGAATATTTGGGTGTACAACAGGTCGGTCGGGAATAAAGCGTTCACGAAGGCTAGGATAAAAATTTTCCCGTCAACTCGTCCCGCGAGTTCATTACACACTGTCCTCTATCTCGTCACTAGTCCTCGCAAACTTTCCGTTGGTCTTCGCCTTAGATTGAACAAGGTCTCGATTCCTGGCCTCAGCAGGTTGTTACTTATGTACGTTGTTAGGAATATTTTCTGCAGATCTTTGAATGACGAAATCGACCTTTCTGGTAGTCCGTCGAACCATGCCAACGCTTCTCCGGTCAAACTCGTCGGGAAATACTTACAGCGTACCGCTTCGTTTTGTCCCCACTGTATCAATGATAAAGTATACTGTTTCAAGTGATGCACAACACTTTCCGATCAACTGAATATGCTTGAAAATGTCGGTAGCACGCACTTCTCAGGAATGTCCGCATACATTATCTCGTAGGTGAATGAAGATTTATCTTCCTCCTCTATCGCCTCTTGCAGCTGCACCCTGCCACCTCTTCGCGAATTGTTTATCAGCGTCCTCATATCTCGTAGCTCATTCAAGACCTCTTGGTTCAGTTTTCCTCCATTTCCTTCATGATGGTCGCCTCTCATCACGCTAATCCTTCCCTCCCCATGTATGATTTCTTCCTCATGTCTCCAGTTTATCTCGTGTTTCCTTTCCTCCTCTCGCCTCATTTCGTCTTCGTTCCTCCTTTCTTCCTCATACCTTCGTCTTTGATCTTCCCATCTTGTTTCCTCCAACGTCCTTCTCAGATTTCTTTCTTCACTACTTTCTCTCTGTTGTCTTCTTCGCCGATCTCCTCCACCGTCCACGCAGGCGTACCTCCTCTGTCGTGTCACTTCTTCTCCTAACGATATCGTGTTTCCTTCCGAGTCCATGGCGTCTGCCGCTGCTTCTTCTTTTAAGAAAAATGCAATTCCAATCATGAACTTGGTCAATAGATGCTTTTTTTAGGAAATGCAAATACTAAATAGGTTTTCTAGTAGTTATTAACACAACATTACTTGTCTTTGGAAATGGTATAGGTGTTAGTCCTAGTTACAAATTGCGGCTACAAGTAATTCTGCTACAAATGGAAAATTTGGTGCACAAACAAATTCAGTATTTTAGTTACACTATATCTTGTCATTTTGGTATAAGATATGACCATGTCATGTATCATTGAATGTCGTTATACAGATTATGAGATCTACCCTTAATGTTGAACAAGTGTTTTTAGTTTTTTTATGCTTTCCAAAGTTAATAAATTTTTTAGTTCTTATTCTTCTTTTTTTTCAAGCTAATAGGAAAAGTTGGACTAATCAAATTTTAAAATACCCCCGTCTCTATTCGTTACTCCTAATGCTAAAGATTTGTATCTAGGAATTGAATGATGATGAGAGTTCGTCAATGACCTTACTTGCTTTCTTATGAGACGTTCCTTCTCTTATTTACTGGCAGTAAGGCGTAGTTTTAGTATCGTATATGAAGTTTAAATTTTGTGTAGCCGAAGGAAATCACTCTTGAAGAAAGTTGTTTCCGATTGTGCAATCCCAACAACATTTTCCTTGTCCCAACTGATTCTTTTATTGTTCCAGATGTATGTATGCTTAATTTAGAATGAAATTATTTCTTGAAGAAAGATGACTGTATTTGTTTTCAACTACGTAGCGATTTTAGGTCGTGTGGCTCAAATATTACGGATGCCAAAGAATCTGCATTCGATGCCGTTTGTTGTGAACTGTGAAGCCTCTAGCCATTATTTACTACTATCCAACATTCAAGAAATACCAGGTTACTACCAAACCCACAAGGCAGGTGGAATTATAAAATCCGATTTGCCCATCATAATTAAAATAAATCACATTCTGAGCGAGCTTTTGGCTGGCAAGAACAAAATTCAAATCACTTCTTTGAAAATGCGATTCCTTTCATTTGCTTTGCAAAGAGATTGTTTTCTTGTAAACACAAATCCTAACTAGCAATCAAGTGTTGTCACTAGACCAGATTCACCAAGACGACTCATGGGCCTGTGAGCTCTCATGCTTGTTAGGGTTTCGGATTGTAGAAAAATAACATACAAAAGGTGAGTTTGACTACGAGTCTCTCTCCAAACACATTACACTGCAGCCTCCATTTCTCTGCGTATTTCAAAATCTAGATCTGGTCTTCTAACTCTTCACCATCCAAACTCATTCCACTGAAATTATCTCTTTACAATGATTTTGCAAATTCTGGA
>NW_020649137.1:0-1804 GCF_003573695.1 Papaver somniferum
TTGAAATTAAGGTGGCTCTTGTTGTTCTTTCGGGAATGACATATTATAGGGGAGAGTACTTAGTTGAACTTGTGCTTAATTGCCAAATCTTTGTGGGGAGTGCGGCTGTGGAATATTATAGGGGTTATCTTGTATCTTTATAAACTCCTTGATGAAAGCATTTAGCTTCGGCTATATGATTGCATCTAAATAAGTTGATATGTGCTTTCTTTTGGTCATGAAATGTCTCTTTTGGAAATTTCATTAGGATCCCGTTTTCGTACCTTTGCCAATTTTATTGACAAAAAGGGGGAGAATTATTATGTAGTTCACACTACAAATACATATGGTTTTCAGATCATTATGTAAGGGGAAGTGGTTTCCATGTGAGATGGAGTATTGACTAAGGGGGAGTGATACATATCACTATAGTATTGTTGTCGAAGTTGTGATACAATTGAACTTTGATGTTGTATAATAATACTATGACACTGTATAACAATGATTGAGAATTCTTGTTTTCTCATTGTTATAGCTATGGATTTTCAACAACGATGATGCTGAACTTACAACCTTTGGGATCATTGGAGTACTTGGAAGTGACGAAGATTTCGAGTAATGTTGAAGATTAGGCATGTGGAATAGGAGCTACAAAAGTTTATTCATTTATTTTTGTACTCCATATGTATTGATAGTTTTGTCACTAAAATTGACAAAGGGGGAGATTGTTAGAGCACTGCTCGGTCGAACTCGCATGTGTTGCTATCTCAAGCATGTTTCTCAATGTTAGTGATCAAAACTATAAGTCTTGATTTCTAGTCTACTATAGCTAAGTCTCGGACTAGGATAAAAAGTGTAATTGAGCTCAAGAACTCTATGGCAATCATCATACAAGACGAAGAACTACTCAAGGAACTGGTGGAACTTCATCGACTAAAAGGTATGTGGAGACTTGAACTTATCTATCACTCAAAAATCTATCTACTCTATATCCTTCCATGAGACAAAAGTCGTTTTGCTGTATAGACTTTGATAATACACATTTGCTATTTCGAGCCGAGTTTATCTCGTTTATCTATTTCTCGAAATACGTGTTGGTAAGCTTTAGCTTTGGACAAGTTCAACTTTACCTAGTGACGAAAGTCATGTTATGTTTCAATCACTTTGAAAATGGCTTAGACGAAAAATGGTTTGTGAATAACAACTATATAACGTCCTCTAAGAATGTTTCAATGATTGAAATGAGAGTTTAGATTATATAACTAATGTTGGATATAAGCATTGTGTGGAAACACATATATGTATAAGTCCTTATTCCTTGAACCAAAGTTTGTGTACTTTCTTGATCAAGAAAACCGTAGCAAGAGATGTGAACTCAGTCCGCGAACCCAGTCCGCGAACTGGCGGAAGTTCTCATCCCAAGAAAATCTGCTAGAGTTTGTGAACTCCTTCCGGGAACTTAAGTCCGCGAACTAAGTCCGCGTACTTGAGTTGGTTATATCTAAAGACGATTATTTTTGAACTTATATTTATATTAACTAAGGAATGCAAGTTTGCAAACCGTGGCCATAAATTTCATGAATCGATTCGAGTGAATCAAATCGTTTTTGCTTCAATTGTGTCTTGTATACTTCTATAAGATTTATACGACTTATGTCTCAATATAGGAGATAGAGTAGAAATAGACTTTCCAAGTGATAAATGAGTTTAAGTCTCCACATACCTTTTGTCGATGAAGTTCCACAAGCTCCCCTTAGTAGTTCTTCGTCTTCAAATGATGAACGCCGTGAAAACTAAGCTCAACTACACAATCTATGTCCTGGTC
>NW_020649138.1:0-2588 GCF_003573695.1 Papaver somniferum
GATGATTAGATCATCACAAGTGATAATTGGGCGAGGTAATGCTCAATTCATGTTTCCAAATGGCACAATGATTAAAGTCACATAAGCTCTATATGCACCAAGAGCTAACCGCACCTTGTTAAGTTTCAAAGATATTCGTGCAAACGGTTATCATTTGGAAACTCACAGTGATAATAGAATTGAATATATACATGTTACCTCTAATGAATGTGGAAGAAAACACATTTTAGAGAAACTAATGAGTCAATCTAGTGGATTATACCTCACTACTATTCGGATTATTGAATCTCATGTTGTTACCAACGATGATTTGTTGAATAATGACTCATACAGGCTTTGGAACGACCGATTAGGGCACCCAGGTTATGACATGATGATTCATGTTTTAAAGAACTGACATGGACATCCCTTTTTTCGAGGAAAAAAGAAAATGGGACAACAGACTGTTATAGTGCAAAGTAACCAACTACTAACTGGTAAGAGTGTTACTCCAACACGACAGTTTCCTTCTCAAGAAGTTGATGTGCAACATATTTCCCATTCTGCTTCATTGACTATGTCAAAAGCACATCATTTATTTTGCAAAGCCTGTTCTTTAGCAAAAACAAGATCGATACCATCCTATGCTAAAGATACCAAACAAAATATCCCATTTTTGCATAGGATACAAGGTGATATTTGTGGACCTATACATCCATAATGCGGATCATTCAGGTATTTTATGGTTCTGGTAGATGCTTCGAACCGTTGGTCACGCGTCGCATTATTGTCCACAAGAAATGCTGCATTTGCAAAGCTCCTAGCACAAATTATTCTTTTGAGGGCTCACCACCCTGATTACCCTATCAAGTATATCATACTTGATAATGCTGTAGAATTCACATCAAAAGGATTTGATGATTACTGTATGTCTAGTGGAATAGACGTAGAGCATCTCGTACCCCATATTCACACTCAAAATTGTCTCACAGAAGCTACTATCAAAAGGTTACAGATGATAGCTAGGGCACTGGTTATGCGTACCAACCTGCCTATTACTGCCTGGGGATACGCTATATTGCATGCATCTTTACTTATTCTTTTTCGACCCACTGCTAGCCAACCATTTTCTGTGTACCAGTTGGTAACTGGATATGAGCCTGATATTTCACACTTACGCATATTTGGTTGTGCCGTATATGTGCCTATTATGCCCCCACAGTGTACTAAAATGGGTCCACAAATACGATTAGGTATTTATGTTGGATATGAATCCCCAACTATTATCCGCTATTTAGAACCTTTGACAGGCGATTTGTTTACCGCTACATTTGCGGGATTGTCACTTTGATGAGACAACCTTCCCGTCGTTAGGGGGAGATAATAAAAAGGATTTTCTAAGGGAACGACAGGAATTATCGTGGTGTGTTCCCACGTTGTCTTACCTTGATCCCCGTACTCCACAATGTGAGAGCACTAGTGGAAATCAGCAGTTCCATGACCGTCAGTAAATGTCATATATACGAGTTATACGACCATTTGTAACCGTCTCTGTTGGGATCTCTGATAAAGTGTCGTTGTGCCAAACAACCCTTGGACGTGGGTCTAAAAATAACGAATGATTTTATGGGTAATGGGTACAGACCCTTAGCAGTGGGTCTCAGATTTAAGTAATAATATAAAAAAAGTATAGATTCAGATTTGCTGAAATGCCTGAATGGCTAAATCAAATCTGAAACAATCTGACTGAACATCAAACGAAACTCAAATTAAATTCAAATGAAACCAAACCTAAAACTCAAATTCAAATGAAACCAAAAATAAAACTCAACATCATTCATTGTATCCATCAGGTTTAAAATTACACAAAATAGTATTGAAATCCTGAGTTCGGAACAATATACAAGTACTAGCTAGCTAGTGAGTTCTAATATTAAACAACAAAACGATGCACTAATACACAATTGATTAAACAACAAAACGACAAACTCTACCCCGACGATGAACTTAGCCCATACTTTAGAATGGTGGTATCTGTAGCTAAGAAAAATAAGTTAAGATCTAGAAAACAACAAATAAAAGAAAGAAATACCCGACGATGAACTTAGACAATACTTTAGAATGGTGGTATCTGTAGCAAAGCAAAATAAGTTATGATTCAGAAAACAACAAATAAAAGAAAGAAAGTGATATAAATATTTACATATCCAAATAGATCAGATAGGATGACTGAGATCTAGCAGTAAGAAAGTCATACATTTCTTGAAATTCAGCATCATTGAATCTGGTATCAGGACCTGGAATAATGAGTACAACCTTGTTCTCATCTACCACAAACTGCTTCAGCTGATGGTTGAGCACACCATAAGCAATTTTGCGGTCATAGGCAGCAACAACCTTCTAAATATCTTCAGTTACTTCTTTGAGTTTGAGAATAAATTGTAATAAATGTATAGCTTTTCTGCATCACAGGGAAGTACCAAGGTTTAAGACTCGCACATCAGACGGAATAAAAAAAACAAATTAAATTAAATTGGACCAAATGCCTAACCTTTCTGTAAGCATTTAATACACCTAATCACAAGACATTTGATGTAATAAATCCCTAT
>NW_020649139.1:0-351 GCF_003573695.1 Papaver somniferum
TTTTGTAGCAAAAGAATGCACCCACACTATCAAACCCTCTACTGACAAAGATGCTTCCCCAGCAACTGAAAAAGAAAAGGCTGAAGCCCTCCGGTATTTGAAGGTACATATTGATCCTAATCTCCTTTGGAGATACCAACACTTAAAGTGTCCTAAAGAACTGTGGGATGCACTAGCAAGACGTTTTGGGAACATCGAGGACTCCCTTCTCCCACAATTGAATGAATAGTGGAATGACATTTGGTTTCTTGATTATGTGAAGGTAAGTGATTTCCAGAAAGACATGCTTAAGCTACAAGCACGCCTAAACTTCTGTGGGATAAAACTCACTGATAAAGATATGATTCAAAA
>NW_020649140.1:0-1378 GCF_003573695.1 Papaver somniferum
CTTATGAACACACATACCTGAGTTGGCCAAATTGTGTGCCTTTTAATTATGCGAGAAGTAGTGTTGCTGAGGTCTGTCCCTAATTGATCCCTGGTTCTTGATACTGATAGAATCATCTAGGGTGTAGTCGGGATGTCTTAATTTGATAATGCCATTGGCACCCTGTAGCCTCATTTACTCTATGCTTGACTAGGTCAGGGTGAGTCTAGTAGTGACACCGATGACCAACAACAACATGGTACTTGCTCAGCCCTTGTCGAACCACTGAGTTGAGAAAATAAAATTGGGTGCTATGTTGGAACATTGAAGACTCTAGTAGTGTTATGTTGGAACAACATGGTACTTGCTCAGCCCTTGTCGAACCACTGAGTTGAGAAAATAAAATTGGGTGCTATGTTGGAACATTGAAGACTCTAGTAGTACTAGGGTGGATTTTTTCTTCTTGGTTTTGAGACTGATTTCAAACATAAATAGTAAAATTACAGATTGTATAAGCCCTGGAATTATTCTTTAGATGTGGATGCCTTATCTCTGTTTTCTGTACAAGGATATCTTGGACTTGCATCATCGAAAAGAGTGTTTTCTTTCCGCTAGCTTCTCTTGTTTTCATGACTGGTTCTGAACTAAATTTTTACTACTGCTTGTTGCAGGGTTTCGAAAGCAGGCTAATCTATACCGAGGCTACAAGAGTGGTAATGGCGCAGTGTTTTCATTTTCTGGGCATCACGCCATTGAAGTACCTTCGATGATTTCTGGTTTCAGTCTTTTCGGTTTTCTGGATTTAAGACTATTGAATTTTATGGAGAGCAGCCGACTGTTGATCAGGATTAGAGATGTTCATCAGTTTTTGTCATCTACAATATTTCTAGCTACTTTTATGGATACTTTTGACTGAAAGAACCACCTTCCCTGTGTTAGATATCCAACAGTTTGCACATTTTTATGTTTCAGGTCTTTTCTTTTGACTGACATAACCACTTTCTCTTTGTTAACTACTATCACCATGCTCAGACCTCTCTCTGTGTTTGAATGTACTGATGAAAATGCTTCTGGCTATGCTTTTTTTCTATGTACCACCCCTGCCTTTGGTTTTTATCCCAGGCAACTGATGAGGCGAAAAACAAAAACGTAGACATACAGTTATATTTGATTCACTTGCATCTTAGAATTGAATCTACCTGTTGCAATAAAAATTGCTGAGTGGTTATATTCCTAGAAGGATCAGCAATTTGACATTATTATTACTATTACGACAGCTAAACTCTCATAGTCCAAAGGAACAAGAAATAGAATGTCTTAGGCTTCTTCTCTTCATCTGATTGAGAGCACTGTCCTTGTACCGGATTATCCACAAAGAAATCCTGAACTGAAAAAAAAA
>NW_020649141.1:0-440 GCF_003573695.1 Papaver somniferum
TTTTTTTTTTTTTTCATGGTATCTCAATCACTCTAATTCACCCTAGCATTGGTAACAACTTGAATCGTGGGCCCCACGTATCACTTAGAGAAACATAGTTTAAAAACAAAATAAAAAAAAATAGAAGTGAAAAGGACTCAACGAGATATGGTGAAACTATCATGTTATTTCTAACACCTGAGCTCTGTGCTTTTATGAATAGACTCTTTAGATGTTTCCATCTAATCAGATTGGTTCCTCAAACTTCTACAATCAAAATGCTTCCATCCACTTAGATTAGTTGGTGCAATCCTCAATAGGCATAAATTTCTAGGCTTTGGAGTTTATTTATTGCAAAAAGGTGACAAAAAGTGTTTCTTCCCCACCCCCAAACTTAAATCTTACATTGTCCTCAATGTTCTAAAGATGAAATTAAAAGCATGAACAAGGAGAAACTATTA
>NW_020649142.1:0-774 GCF_003573695.1 Papaver somniferum
TAGTCAAAGCCTCATCCTTTTGAATAGGTGAATAATTATTAAAATTATTTGGATTTGAACTAGAAACAACACTATCATTGTAAAGCTCAATCGGAGTAACAAATTCCTGATCACTATGCCTACATATTTCATATTCTTCATCAATACTATCCTCATCATAGTCATCATTATAATAACATGATCGAACCTCATCTAAAAAAGTTGTGTCACCAATTCTAACCTCTTCATCTTCATTATTATAAAAATTATCCTCATTTTCACGGGTGAGATAGGAAAGAATGTATTGGCAATCAAGACTAATTCGAGCAGTTCTTTCTTCCGTCTGTAATTTATGCATACGTGTTAACTCAGCAAACTCACGTGTTGACTCAGTTAACTTATATGTTGACTCAGCTAACTTCCTGAGGTTATCTTATAAAGAAGGTTCCCTCACCGTTAAAGTTCTTTCGTCCAAAACTAAGTCATCTGTGTCCGGTAACTTATGTTTCGACTCAAGTAACTTACGCGTTGACTCAAGTATCTTACGTGCTTCATCTAGAGAAGAGGAATTATAGGAATCTTGCTCGTATGATCGGTGGGCATGTGGATAGTAATTGGGCTCTCCATGGTATGACCCATATCCTTCAAAAGGATGGCGTTCCCAACCACTATTCACACTATGGTCATAATAATAATAATGTCCATGTTTCTCAGTCGGATATTCGTTGTATTGGCTATTATAATACCAGTTCGACATCCTAACTGCAAGGGAATTCTAAACAAACACAAAGAAGG
>NW_020649143.1:0-774 GCF_003573695.1 Papaver somniferum
TAGTCAAAGCCTCATCCTTTTGAATAGGTGAATAATTATTAAAATTATTTGGATTTGAACTAGAAACAACACTATCATTGTAAAGCTCAATCGGAGTAACAAATTCCTGATCACTATGCCTACATATTTCATATTCTTCATCAATACTATCCTCATCATAGTCATCATTATAATAACATGATCGAACCTCATCTAAACAAGTTGTGTCACCAATTCTAACCTCTTCATCTTAATTATTATAAAAATTATCCTCATTTTCACGGGTGAGATAGGAAAGAATGTATTGGCAATCAAGACTAATTCGAGCAGTTCTTTCTTCCGTCTGTAATTTATGCATACGTGTTAACTCAGCAAACTCACGTGTTGACTCAGTTAACTTATATGTTGACTCAGCTAACTTCCTGAGGTTATCTTATAAAGAAGGTTCCCTCACCGTTAAAGTTCTTTCGTCCAAAACTAAGTCATCTGTGTCCGGTAACTTATGTTTCGACTCAAGTAACTTACGCGTTGACTCAAGTATCTTACGTGCTTCATCTAGAGAAGAGGAATTATAGGAATCTTGCTCGTATGATCGGTGGGCATGTGGATAGTAATTGGGCTCTCCATGGTATGACCCATATCCTTCAAAAGGATGGCGTTCCCAACCACTATTCACACTATGGTCATAATAATAATAATGTCCATGTTTCTCAGTCGGATATTCGTTGTATTGGCTATTATAATACCAGTTCGACATCCTAACTGCAAGGGAATTCTAAACAAACACAAAGAAGG
>NW_020649144.1:0-1988 GCF_003573695.1 Papaver somniferum
CATATAACTTAATCCCTAGTGGTGCTCTTGTTGTTCACTGAGGTTTTTTCATTGTTCAAACTTTTGAAGCATGTCTCAAGAGACTTGTCTGCAACCACTTCTTGTTTCTCAAGTTTTTCAACTTGAACCTTCATATCAGCAAGATCAGCTTTTGTTTCATCAATCTTATCTTTGAGCAAATCTTGATTTCGAACCGTTATTACGAGGTTGGTTCTTAGTTCTTCAAAACCTTGGATATAGTCAATCATACTATCCGAACGAATCCACTTGGATTTGGTTGGATCTTGTAAACTGTAAGACAACAGACATGACTCATCTTGTGATCCAACGGAGCTATCAGAATCATAATCAGACATGATTTTTGATATGTTTTTCTTCTTCCTCTCTGTATTGATTCCTTGACAATCCTCAACCTTTTGAGCTTCCTACTTATTAGCCTTTGTGACACTGTGAGTTATTGGAGGCATGATCGGTTATTTAAGTAGGGATTGATCAGGGTTTCAGAATATATGCAGGAGATAGTTTCTCTTAAGAAGAGACAACTCTCGGACCGAAAATATCAGGAAATTCCGAAAATATCAAAAGAATATATTATATTTCCTTTGTCCGAACTTCTCATGCTGGAAGGTTTATCAAAATTCGAAAATTCTAAATAAAACCTATTTTTGGAATATCATGTTAAACATGAACAATTTTTAGACAGACATGGATTCGCAGCCATCAATACAATGTCACAAATTTTTCTGATAAACAAACACACGAAAAATTTTCTCTAGTTTTATTGTGCTTTTCTCATCCGTAATTAAGAGCACGACGGAGGATGAGAGTGCACAATTTTAATACAACTAAGTTGTATTGGAGTAAGCTCTTTCTAGCTTACAGCGAGTATCAGAAACATAGTTCATGTTTCTCTTTGGGAATTTCTTCCCAAAATATTTTCTCCCAGGATAATGATCTTTTCTAGCTCTAGAGATATGATCATGTGGAGAAGATGTACTGATGTGAGAATTTTCAGGGATAAATAAATCTCTCTTAATTCTATCAATGAGATTTTCATAAGATTTTCTCATTTTAAGAATTTCCTTATGATGCACATCAGTATGATTATCTGAAACAATTGTCGGAAATTCCTGATTGTTTCATTTGGCAGAGATTATCTCTTTCCATTTCTCCTGGAATCATTCTTCATCAAAACAAGAATTGTTTCGATATGGGTGAGGAGGAACCTTTTTCCAGAAGCAATTATCAACTCTTTCTTCTGATTCTTTTGAGTTGATTTATCGGATAGTGCTATATTTTATCTTTCTACTGAGGAATGGTCTTTCAGTTTTTTAAGACTAGAAACTTCTTTCAAAAAATTTACCATGTATTTTTAAGAAGTATAAGTTTCCTGTCAAGTGACTGAAAGTTGTATTCCTTAAGATCATGCTTACGGAATCGGTTCAAAGTTTCCTTTGGATAAGATTTCGTCTGATCATCAATAGATGTAGAAGATGGTTTCTCATCCTCTTCTGACTTGATGTAGTTGGGCAAACTACCATCATTTTTATCTGTTTCAGATGTGACTGAACCGGTTTTATCACAGTCCGTAAAAGTCGAGCAAGGACTTTTAGTTTCCTCATTATCAGAAGAAATCACAACAACATCATTAGTCAGGGTCATGGGACGTCTCTCTTTATCTTGAATAAGAGATTTACCAAGAGCTTCTAATTTTACAGTGAGATCCATATTCTCTTTGGCTAGAATATTCAGTTGAATGTCTTTATCTCTGATCTCATTCTTAAGAAGATTTGACTCTGTCTTTAATATCAACACTTTTGTAGACAGAGATTTTATAGGCTTTAGGAGTTTTACCAACTCTTTATCAGCATCTTCTTTTCCATCAGAGAATGACTCAGATGTTTCGCAACTCCTGGATCATGAGTCAACGAAGTAGTAACATCTTCAACATTTGAGTATTCATACTCTTGCATAACGTTAATTGAATC
>NW_020649145.1:0-607 GCF_003573695.1 Papaver somniferum
TACCACCATCGAATGCACAGCTCACCCAATTGATCCTTGCACAATTCAGTCCATGTCGCAACTTATCATTCAACGCCATTGCCAACCAACATGCATCTATACTCTTCGCAGTTTCATTTCTCTGTTAACGCATTTATTCAACACCACTGCTCAGTCTCAACTATCTAAGAAATCACTTCTCATCTTGTTATCGGCAGACGAAGACATCAACAACAACATGAGAATATAAAACCATCACTGCCTCATTTACTTCAGCCAATTTGCAGATGATGATTTTGCTCGAATTAAAAGGAAGGAGATGACTCTAGTTTTCTAATCGACTGAGGGGTGAGTTTTTCTTCTCTCGTTTGTGAGTTGAAGACTCTACTTATAATGAAAATGATGTTCATTCGAGTATAGTAACCTAGGTATAGATGAATGTTACACGTGCTAGGCACACGTTAGCGGTTAACGGAACTAAGGCTAACGGAAATAGGTCTTTCGTTGCCGTCACCGTCGGATAAAATTAACCGCTACATTATCGGTAACGGATAACGGATATAATGGAACTAAACGTAACGGCAACCGGGTAATCGGATTCGGCTAACGGTTAACGGATTTCCATTGA
>NW_020649146.1:0-1668 GCF_003573695.1 Papaver somniferum
ACTATCTCATAGAAATATATATGAACAAATTGAATCGAAATCGGTTTGATTCGTAATCGTACAACGTACTTATACAAGAATCAATTCATGAACATTAAGCCATGGTTTGCAAAGATTGCATTCCTCAATCATAAATGTTTTAGTTCATGAGTATGACAATCATACATAACCGATTTTAGAACTTCACCACTGTGTTCGCAAACCAGGTACGCGAACAACAGCTCTAGATCTTGGCCTAGTCATTTCAAATCAGTGCATTTAATCCTACAAGCACCAAACCATGTTTAGAATCCCAAAGACTTAATCAAAGTAAGATCCATTCACTAATGCATTAAACTCACTTTTGCAAATCTAAACTCAATTCCATTCACTTATAATCTAACACATTAAATTCACTATCATAAATCAAAACTCAATTCCAATCACTAATACTATAATGCATCAAATTCATTTTCGCAAAATCAAAACTAAATAATTATGTATTAGTATAATTTTTAAAATAATATAGAAAAATAATTTTAACTATACCAAATTTTAAAATAATTACTAGTAATAAATATATAAAATTTCATAAATAAACCAAATTATACAAAAACAACATAATAAATTTAAAGACAAACATGATTATTATTAGTATGAAAATCAAAAGAAATCAATATAAATTTAATGCTAAAATAGGTTTTGATTGATATTAGGTTGAAACCCCCTACCTTTTTAGCAAATCCCAAACTCTTGAATAAATCCAAATCCAAACAAGACATGCACAATTTCAAAGAAGAAGAAGGATTAGTAGTTTAGGTTTTATTTTTATTATTTAAGAAAAAAGGTAAAGAAGAAAAAGTAGAAGGAAACAGAGATGAAAGTGATGGCTAAAAGTGTTTTGGGTTTTGTGCTAAAAAAACAATAAGAAAAAAAGTTGGAGAAGAAGAAAGTGACGGCTCACTTTCTCTTTTTCTTTGTTTTACACGATTTTGCAAATAAATCCCTAGCTAACTATTATTCACCACTCAAGTTTTGATAAGGAACACACTATTTTATAAACACATCCCACTATTAAAATACATGCACCCCTAACACATAATATAATAGTGACACCAAATTCAGCAAAGATATATCTATATACACCCCACAATGCAAACATTCACCATAGTTAAAAATCATCTTCATTATTTTATTTTATTTTGAAAATCATAAATATAATTAAAGCTAAATATTTATTCTTCACAAATTAAGTTTTAAATTACAATCCAAACAAAATATTATGAATGGGTTTTATGCGTCAAAATCGTAGTAAGAAAATTACGGGGTGTTACATTCACGCATACCATCTGTGGGAAACCACTTGGTAAGATCTGAACTATTGAACGCAAAAAGACATGACTGTTCTTGAGATTGATCAGGGTTAGGATCAGAATCGATTCTTAAGACAGTCCTCCTGATTCTTCATTTTAAGAGAAAACCTTGACAGTTTCTCACCTTTCGTGGTTCCCTTTTATTACTCCTTGTAACACTGCGAGTTATAGGAGACATACTTAAAAGTTTTACCAAGGGAAGACAATATACCTAAGAGAAGATTTATCTTATTTTGATAAGAGTATATTTAGTTCAGAACAGCAGGGTTTCCGAAACTACACAATATTTTTCGAACTTCTCTTTTTATTGAAAGGA
>NW_020649147.1:0-556 GCF_003573695.1 Papaver somniferum
TTACGCGTGTCTTCTCATCCACTCACTATCTGACACGTCTCTTATAACCGCTTCTTCCTATCCGTCCGTTTTCAAATCATCGCGTCAATGAGGTGAATACCTAGGGAAATGGGAGTAAATCTTTTATTTACTCTCGATCTTCTTCTTTCTTCTTTCTTTTTACTTCTTCTCCCCTCTCTACAACTATTTTTTTCAGCTATTTTTCTGATTTTTTTATTTTTCTCATCAACTTTTAAGATGATAATCTTACCCATTTTCTCTTCATTTCTTCACCTTCGTTCTTCACTTCTCGTATTATGATCATCACTCTGATTTTGATCTCATTTGATCATCTTTAAATGTCGTATTTTCATTATCCCTCATTCCCATACTAAAAATGCCTCCTGCTGGTTGGAAGAACGATAGGGAATTCAGTAGAATTCAAGAGGAGTTCAAGAATAAAGGCTTTGTACTATCTGTTCCTCCCAATTCAAAATCCACTTCTGCTTTTAACCCCAGGTGGTTCTCGCTTGATCACTGGAATGACCAAAAGATCATCATTTCAGTTGGGATCCTC
>NW_020649148.1:0-358 GCF_003573695.1 Papaver somniferum
TAGTCCTTTAAAGGAAGGTGGTCTTGGGATCACTAGCCTAAGGACTATGAATAAAGCTTTGCTGATGAAATTATGGTGGTCTATAAAAGCTTCTCGTAAGAGGTGGGCTCGGTTTTTGGAAGCCAAATTCACTTGTAGGGATGGTCGTATTAAGATGGCGGGGGTGAAATCTTCTATTCTTCCTGGTCTTCGTTCGGTTCATAAGGAGATGGTGAATAACACGAAGTGTTTTATTGGTGATGGTAGGGATACTTCTTTATTCTTTGATATTTGGTATGGAAATACAACCTTAGCTAATGTTTTAAATCGCACGAACTTAGACAGATCAGCTCGTGTATGTGATATTATTGTGCAAGGT
>NW_020649149.1:0-807 GCF_003573695.1 Papaver somniferum
AAGGCAATACGTCTAGTAAAAATTGCATTTCTATGTACGTTGATTGAAGAAAATATGAAGGAAGTCAAATTTCACAAATAGAAGATAGATGAAAGACAATGCAGAACTAATCCAAATCCTAACAAATTTCATCTATCTTGAATCAAATATAAAGACAAAGCAAACAAAAAAAGAAAGATTTCATAAAAATATTAAATTTTATATACGTTAACTCAAAAAAGTCTACACATTTCTTTAGAAGTTGGAAATTGATTTCTGAGACTAAATTGTAAACTAGATAAACTCATCTTTAACAGAAAAAGTTTGAAAAACGTATTGTAATTTCAATTAATATATTCCACGGCAATACGTCTAGTAAAAATTGCATTTCTATGTAAGTTGATTCAAGAAAATATGAAGGAAGTCAAAATTCACAATAGAAGAAATTTGAAAGACCATGCAGAACTAATCCAAATCCTAACAAATTTCATCTATCTTGAATCAAATAGAAAGACAAAGCCAGCAAAAAAAGAAAGAGATCATAAAAATGTTGAATTTAATATACGTTAACTCAAAAAAGTCAACACACTTCGTTATAAGTCGGAAATTGATTTATGAGACTAAGTTGTAAACTAGATAAACTCATCTTTAACAGAAGAAGTTTGAAAAATGTATTGTAATTACAATTAATATGTTTCAAGGCAATACGTCTAGTAAAAATTGCATTTCTATGTACGTTGATTGAAGAAAATATGAAGGAAGTCAAATTTCACAATAGAAGAAGGATGAAAGACCATGCAGAAATAATCCAAATCCTAACAAATTTCA
>NW_020649150.1:0-694 GCF_003573695.1 Papaver somniferum
AAGAAAGTGTCATGAAATGGGATAATTAGTGGTGGTGAAAAGTAACGGTGTAAACAATTCATTTCCTTCATCATGGAAGCGTAATGACTGGCGGTTACACGAATTCACTTCCCTCATCATGGAAGCATAACGTCTGACAGTTACACGTTACTCTTTTCTTCCACCACTCAATCGTTTCCACTTCCTATGATACCAGGATACGTTTCACTATGACTTGTATAAATTGGTCTCATATATTTCCACCAAACAATAAGTTTTGGTCAGGAAAACAATACAACATCCAAAAATCATCTGATAGCTTTTTCATCCAGCTAGCCAGTTTAACTTTCTGATTCAAGTCACAAAATGACCACACTTCCAAAATCAACTATTCTGGTCTCAACACTTTCTTCGCTTCCCTCCCTAAGACCAACCCTTCTCCTTCACTTTGTGACCGAAGCAAGCCTGGAACGTCCATTTCTTGGTTTAGGACAGGATTGTACAGATTGATCTCTCGAATCAAAAGTACTCTCGTGCAGTACATTGTTTAGGGTTTAGATTCGTTTCTCACCTACACACACCCAAAATTACCAAAATCAGCAGAAACGGTTTTCGCCCACAAACACCTATTTATAAACAATACCGGCATAGTATATTTATCAAAATCCAATGCCAGAATTATGCAAAACTATGCAAGAGTAAGAAAATCAGAATT
>NW_020649151.1:0-536 GCF_003573695.1 Papaver somniferum
ACTATGAGTTATTGATAACAAGCCTACTATGAAACTAAGCATTCACCTATACTTCTGTGTATTCTTTTGAACCATCCTCTTAGATGTAGCATTTTTTGTATATTATTAAATGCTATAAACAGTTTCTAGCGTTCCATGTGACATCTATTAATTCTTTAATTTTAGAGGACTATGAGTTATTTATAACAATCCTACTATGAAACTACGCATTCACCTATACTTCTCTGTATTCTTTTTAACCATCCTCTTAAATGTAGCATTTTTTGTATATTATTAAATGTTTTGAACAGTTTCAAGAGTTCCAGGTGACATCTATTAATCTTTAATTTTAGAGGACTATGAGTTATTGATAAGAAGCCTACTATGAAACTAAGCATTCTCCTATACTTCTGTGTATTCTTTTTAACCATCCTCTTAAATGTACCAGTTTTTGTATATTATTAAATGTTTTAAACAGTTTCTAGATTTCCAGGTGACATCTATAAATCTTTAATTTTAGAGGACTATGAGTTATTGATAACAAGCCTAATATGAAA
>NW_020649152.1:0-268 GCF_003573695.1 Papaver somniferum
ACTATGAGTTATTGATAACAAGCCTACTATGAAACTTAGCATTCTCCTATAATTATGTGTATTCTTTTGAACCATCCTCTTAAATGTACCAGTTTTTGTATATTATTAAATGTTTTAATCAGTTTCTAGATTTCCAGGTGACATCTATTAATTCTTTAACTTTAGAGTACTATGAGTTATTGATAACAAGCCTACTATGAAACTAAGCATTCACCTATACTTCTGTGTATTCTTTTGAACCATCCTCTTAGATGTAGCATTTTTTGTA
>NW_020649153.1:0-268 GCF_003573695.1 Papaver somniferum
ACTATGAGTTATTGATAACAAGCCTACTATGAAACTTAGCATTCTCCTATAATTATGTGTATTCTTTTGAACCATCCTCTTAAATGTACCAGTTTTTGTATATTATTAAATGTTTTAATCAGTTTCTCGATTTCCAGGTGTCATCTATTAATTCTTTAACTTTAGAGTACTATGAGTTATTGATAACAAGCCTACTATGAAACTAAGCATTCACCTATACTTCTGTGTATTCTTTTGAACCATCCTCTTAGATGTAGCATTTTTTGTA
>NW_020649154.1:0-481 GCF_003573695.1 Papaver somniferum
TAAGCAGCTGCCTATATTTTTGTGTATTGTTTTGAACCATCCTCTTAAATTTACCAGTTTTAGTATATTATTAGATGTTTTAAACAGTTTTTAGCGGTCCACGTGACATCTATTAATTCTTTTATCTTAATGAACTATGAGTTATTGATAATAAGCCTACTACGAAATTAAGCAATTACCTATATTTTTGTGTATTCGTTTGAACTACCTCTTAAATTTACCAGTTTTAGTATATTATTAGGTGTTTTAAACAGTTTCTAACGGTCCAGGTGACATCTGTTAATTCTTTAGTCTTAACAAACTATGAGGTTTTGATAATAAGCCTACAAACAAACTAAGTCGTTTCCTATACTTTTGTGTATTCTTTTAAACCATCCTCTTAAATTTAGCAGTTTTAGTTTATTATTAGATGTTTTAAACAGTGTCTAGCTGCCCAGGTGACATCTGTTAATTCTTTAATCTTGAAGAACTATGTGTTATT
>NW_020649155.1:0-584 GCF_003573695.1 Papaver somniferum
AAGAATGCTAAAATTGTCGATCAATTTGATCTACATCCACGGGGTTAGGTTTTACTATGATTATTTGTAATTACATCTTGGTTACATGGAGACTCCATTAATGAGTATTTAGAGCTCTAGGTTCTTGAAGGAGGAAGAAGAAGGAGATAATAATAATACAACTAATTCTACTTTCTCTCTTTACAGAATGTATCCTCTCCTAAAGTGTGTCTCTCTTTCTGATTATCTCTCCCCTTTCTCTCTCTTGCCTTTCTCTTTATATAGGTGTTTACATAGTGGATGACAACGAATGTACAATTAACATTTCCCCTAATTTCGGATCCGGCTAGGGGTATTTTCGCAAGCTTACAAATGTAGCATTCGCAACATTCCTAATTTTCGAAAGATCATCACACTTTTCTCATGTTTAAGTTGATGTCATTTGTTATGTCATTTCTCAAATCATACTGCGATGTCTTCGTGATGTATTGCTAGTAATTTCGCAAGCATGTCGTTGTTGCGAGATTCTGATCCTACATCTTGCCTCTTTTTTCTTGAATATTGCTTGAAGAGCGATCTTCAGGAAAAAATCCGTTGTTGTAATT
>NW_020649156.1:0-699 GCF_003573695.1 Papaver somniferum
ACCATGCCGGTAGTGATGAAGACTATGCCGGAAGTGATGAAGACCATGCCGGTAGTGATGAAGACCATGTCAGAAATATTTTTTTTACATCTTCGGAAATGATGAAGACCATGCCGGAAGTGATGAAGACCATGCCGGAAAATGGTGTTGGCATGCTTGGTAACTAACATTAAATGCCGTAACTAAGTACCGGCATGCTCAATAGAAATCTATCAATGTCGGTACTCAAGTGAAATTTTTTTTCAAGTTTCTGGATACTTTACATCATGTGCCGGCAAAGAAATTCAAGCATCATACCATGCCGGTAGCTGTACCGGCATGCTCTAGAATTAACTGACTGCACCGGCAGTGGACTGAAAAACAGAAAAAAAAAATCAAAACGGACTGACTGTGCCGGCAGGTCGATCACCGAAAACTCTGCCTAGAGGCAAACATTTATGAAAATTTCCAACATATGGCGGCATGGTATTCATACTTCTTCTGCGCCGGTACCGAGCTTTTTCAGAGAAAAAAATGGAGAATTCAAAGAAAAAACTTCTTTTTATAATTGAGCTAAAGATTCAGCAACAACTCTCTTTTCACTATCATCCACCATTTTCACCAAAAAAAACTTCCCTCTCAAATTTTTTTCCCTCCAACTCTCACCTCACCCAAAACTAAATAATACACTAATCATTTATCAAATAATCTTATGATTTT
>NW_020649157.1:0-316 GCF_003573695.1 Papaver somniferum
ATACCTTGGGAGAGAATAGCAATCGAAGGAACTGATTAACTGGAACACTATGCCTTGCCCGGGTAGCTGCTCTGCTTGCTAAGGCGTGAAGCCTTGACTCTGAACTACTATCTCAGGCATGTAAGACCTGCTACTTTTCCTATACCTCTAACTCTGATCTGAAATGTCTAGACTAAGGAGTGCGGGAAGTCACCATGGGAAGGGGACTGACCAAAGGGATGATATGACTAACCTAGGGAAAGCGTGAATGAGTGCTGCACTGGGCAGCTAAAGCCAGTAACTAATCCCTGCCTTTTACTTGGATTTATCTGCATCC
>NW_020649158.1:0-537 GCF_003573695.1 Papaver somniferum
GAAGGAAACACATTTGATACATAACAACAAGAAACAAAAGATTACATGACACTTTGCAAGAGGTAGCCCTTTTTGATGCACCCAGTTAAATTCGATGGTTGTTTTTCTTAATGTAACCTCCACCTTCTATCCCAACCAACCAAAGAACAAGCTAGTCAAGTTTCGTTCAGTATTCTAAAGTGATTGACAATCGTAACTTCCTATCAAACACCTTGAAGATCGAGGCCATACATGTATTGGTAGATCGTGCGCGTGCAAATTTCTTATCACTATGTGAATTGTGCTAGAATCAGGGTGCCTAAATATCTAGACTAAGACTCCTAATAAAAATACATATTTGCACAAGAGTCAACATTTCAAGGTAAATGAGCTCCATTTTTTATGTTTTTTTTTTTCATTTTTTAATTTTTTTTTTGAATTTTTCAATTTTTTTTCAAAAAGAAGAAGGAGTTCGTTTTCAATTATAGCATATTATCGTGGCATCTACTCTATACCCCCAAACCTAAACTAAACATTGTCCTCAATGTTTCAAAATAT
>NW_020649159.1:0-2042 GCF_003573695.1 Papaver somniferum
TCCTTGTTTTGCCGAATTCAAACTATTAAAAAAATGTCACAAATTTTATAGCTTTAGTTCGGATAGTTAGTTCATATCGACTCAAGGGTGAAACAGACTCTGAGATTGTAGTGCGAGCTCTAGAGGAATGACGAAGATGGAAAGGAAATAATTTCAAATACGAGCTCACTCCAACATCCTTAGGAGATTTCTTATTACCCATTTGGGGTATTAGAATATCTACTGTAAGGCTACTATGTAACAAGGATGTAATCAACAATTTCTATAAATGAAAAAACTTTAATTTGAATGATGATGACTCTTGGGTAAAAGTTCACTGTCAGGTTCTACTTGGATGAAACCATGTTTATAAGCCGAACCTGACAAGAAACTATGGTCGTTTAAATTAGTCAGGTTCGGCTTGGATAAAACCAAGTTTATAATCCAAACCTGACAAGAAACTCTGGGTTGTTTAAATTAGTCAGGTTTGGCTTGAGTGAAACCAAGTTTATAAGCCGAAATTGACAAGAAACTCTGGGTTTTTTAAATTAGTTAGGTTCGGATTGAATGAATCCAAGTTTATAAGCCGAACCTGATAAGAAACTTTGGGTTTTTTAAATTAGTTAGTTTCGTCTTGAATGAAACCAATTATATAAGTTGAACCTGAAAAGAAACTCTAGATTTTTTTAACTTGTCAGGTTCGACTTGCATGAAACTAGTTTTCATTGATGATTCGGCTTGTTAGGTCAATTACATACAAGACGAATCTGTCACTAGTTGATGAGATGAACACATTGTCACTAGGTCAATTACATACTAAGGTTGTTCCAAAAAACAACACATTCCACAACAAAAAAGTAAATCATTCAAATATTGCGTTTTGAGGGTACATGTAATTGCAATTCTAATGTTGTATCATCCTCATCATACACTAAAATCAAAAGACACAAAATAGATTGAATACGCGGATAAATCCAAAGACTATTTTTATGGAGATCCTAGACGAATCCAACTTCTATTATTTTCCACTCGACCTTACATTTTGCGGTTTCCTCGTTAACAAAATCTTGTTGTGTCATTTACTTTTATTTTCCCCAATTATAATTGACTTTATTATAATTACAAACGTTAATTCCTATTTACTTGATAAGTAATTCTATTGTGTTTGGTTAAGTCCGAACCTTTTATCAAGTAAACACACTTCGTTGTTGTATTGTCTTGATCTCGTATCCATAGACGATCACACGAAGTGTGAACCGATTAGTTGCATTGTCTCGACTCAGTCCATAGACAATCACTTTCGGAGAAAGGACTTATAGGTAGGCAAAGTTTTAGATTGAGGTATATCTGGGACCCTCGTCTTTTCAGGTTCTCCAATGACGAATAAGCGTTTTAACATTTTCTTCGTAGATTGAGATTGAGGTATATCTTGGTGATTGACCATACCAAAGCTTCCCATTCTCCATTGAAAGAAGACAACATCATGTCATTATGTTCATATTGTTTCATGAATTCCCTCTTTTTTTCTACTAGTTTTTCCGCCGTTAGTTTAGCAATATTCTCTAATTCTTTTATCTTCAGTGGTTGAATTATCGGCTGGCATTTTTTCCTCACTTTGCACCATATATGAAACGTACAAATAAAGTTAAAATCATCCGAAAAGAACACATTAGGAAGAGCACCCTCCCGGAAGATTAAATTTAATCGTTCTAACCCCCAGACATAACTTTTTTTCTTCTCGTTTTTCAAGAAACAAAAGCCACGGTGAACGGTGCCTTTGCCGACGTATGCCGAACAATGTTCATCAATGACATCTCATATTTGTTAGTATTGTATATGAATCCAATATAAAAACTTGTGGGAAACAAAGAGCCAATTGGACGCATTCCAGGTGGGCAAGAAAAAGGTGTGTCACTTGACCAAAGTCATCCAATATCTTTTGGAAAGCGTAGTTATTCTTCAGCGCTAACAACATCAATTGTTTCATCACCATCCTACCTTGCAAATTGAGTCTTCTAATCTTATTTCTTGCGTTGTAGATAGTTTGCATAGTCGACTTGTTA
>NW_020649160.1:0-2184 GCF_003573695.1 Papaver somniferum
AAAAAAGAAATGAAAAAAAAAAACGGAGCAAGAATGAAGAAATAATTTTAGAAAATATGGGTGTGAGGGATATTCTAATCAAGGAAATGAGTGCGAACTTGACTTTTTCTGGGCGTGGGTTTCTCAGTGGAAAAAATCATAAAATTGGGTGTAGTAGTAGTTTTTACTTTTAAGAACCCCAAGTACATTACGATTTAAGAAACCCCGATTGTTGTATGAACAATACTATGAAATCCTTTGCCAAAAAATTGGTAGGCCTAAGAAGTACTAATCACATTGCAAATGTGAAAAGCCCATATACTTAAAATGTTCAAATCCCATAAACCATAATTCAACCAGGTAACCCTGAATTGAATCTCAATTCATAAAATGAGTAGACGCCCTAAGAGCAACTCCTATGGTATGAAGGTAAAAACATCCATAACTCAAGGAGTATCCAGATATATGTGGACCCTCAGTAATTGGTGGAGCTAAAATCCATTGTGGGAGAAAAACAAACCTTTAATCCATCCGGTCCCTTAAAATTTGGATCTGTAGAAAAAAAGATTCAAAAAATTCTATGACCGGAGGAGACGAATTGAAGATGATTTCAAATATCTAAAATTAGCAATGCTTACTAATGTTGCTAATTTATACTGAAACTGTTGCAATATCCAAGGAATTATATAATCACAATATTTGAAAATGTAAAACTCCAACCCGGTGGGTGAGTAGCCAGATGACAGAAAAATATTTTGTTGCATCCGGTCAGAAAGTAATCAAATAAAAAAATCATCCGAACACATAATGTTCGGATGGGTTATCCGGTTACCCTATTACCGGATGAACTACTTTATAGAAACCTTCATACATTTGAGGAGTACCATATGGAGTTCACAAACATATGGATGATAAATTCATCCATAGTAGCGTTTTTTGGTCCACAAGATGTGGATGATTTTCTTCCTCATAGGAGTTTCCCTAACAACAATGTTTGCTGATGCCGCCGTCGTCTTTGAAAAAAATTACCATGGTTAGATCTTCTTTCACATCCAAAACTCGAACAAGAAATCCGCCACTACCGTTTTCATCAAATAAACAAGTACCATTGGTGATGAATCAGTGATTTCAAGAGAGTATTTATCGGGAGAAGAACAAAAATTGGTTGGACCAGCAAGAACACCATTAAACCAGTACCAAATAACAGCAGCAAGATGAACCCATGAAGCTTCAACTTTGATACTCCACCATCGTCTCTGCACCACCATCTTCAAACCGCACAATTATCAACCACAATTGGAACCGCTCTAGAAAGAGTTAAGATAGTTTTACATACTTTTACTCAAACCTTTGACTGATTATGATGCTGAAAATGAAGGGAAAAAAGATGAAGAAGTAAAGCGCAACACTATTAAGGATGGAAAGACCCCCAAAGATACCCAAATAAACTAGATCTAAAGCTGGAACTTTAGAATCTAAGATTGGAACCCAAAATCAAATACTATAGAAAAATAACAAGTTTTAAGATATTAAGAGATATGTATTCATTGTATATACGGTTATATATTTTCTTTGTTAGGAAAGATATTTATTACATGTAGACTGCTACCTATTTTTCAAAGGGAAACCTGTTTTGTAAACCAAGTTTTTCAATAATAAGAAATCTTCATATTCTCTACCTTGTCGTTTCATGGCATCTGAGCCAGGAAAAACATAATTTTTTAATTTTAAAATTAGAAATTTGTGTTGAAGATTGATATCATGGTTGTTATAGCTAATTTAGCGATCACAACCACTAACTCCGGTGGAGGATTTATATCGTCACAAGATCGACTAGATCTTGCTGATATTCTTACTAATACCCAATGGGAAACCATTGTGCAAATTGTGAATATATCGAATAATGATTCGAATGAGAAGATTTATGGTGAATGGATACTTGATACAGGGGTTCCACGACATATGACAGGAAGTAAAGAGTTTTTGTTTAAGACTCATGAAATAAGTTTTTCTTCCGTAAAGCTTCCGAATGACACATACTCTCATGCTCCATGCGAAGGGATCCTGGTGTTTGAAAACGATATGAAACTATTCAGTAGTTTATTCGTTCCTGATCTCCACTGCAATTTAATTTATTTAGCATGTTTAATTAAACATTTGAGATGTATTATCACTTTGACTAATAAGTTATGTGTGATACAGGAC
>NW_020649161.1:0-3035 GCF_003573695.1 Papaver somniferum
TTTTTTTAAGCCTAATGAAAATGCCACTCCCCAACACTTAATCATTACATTGTCCTCAATGTAATTGAGTCATCCAACGTAGAAATTAAGATGGGAAATTCAAGTAAACAAATAAAAGATAGAGGAAAGAAAACATATCTTATGGGTTGACTCCCATGAAGCGAAATCGTATGGGCTGACTCCCATAAAGCATAATCTTTGTATCCATATTTGCGCACATAAAGAACCTCAAACAATGTGATGATACACCAAAGTAAGCTGCAAAGCATAGATATAAAGTCTGAAAAGTTGGGGATCGATCCAACAAATCAGGTCAACTGCGAATATGAACCTGCAAACACTATAAACCTCCAAAAAGATGTGTAGATTCATTCCCAATAGAAAATAGTCCCTAATCGAGATAAATAAATCACTTACATGGAAAACAAACTTAGAATGTATATTATTCTCTATTCGGGAAGCACACTCTAAATCAGTCTCAAGATCAGCTGAAATACATTCAGTCGACACATTATCTTCACTAGAAATCATAGGAGGCAATGTATTGACATTGTAAAAAGGTATCGGATTTTCAAACTCAACATAATGGTTCAAATCTGTATCTAATGGTTCAAATTTACCAAAATAAGTAACTCTTAAATCTGGTTCTAAGTCAGCGGAAATAACTTCCGTTATTGAGTTACCTTGATTAATCAGTGGAATGCACAATGCATTGACAATGTCAATAAGCATAGGATCATCAGAATCTTCAAAGTGGGATAAACAAACTGAGATTGGTTCAAAATCAGCAGTTACCTGACCAGTGCAAATTGGCTCCACATCCACATCAACAATCAGAAAATTACAAGATGGGTCAGCAAAACAGGAGCTCAATGGAGCAACAATATCATGAATAATCGCCTCATTATTATCTGCAACTAAGTGACTTATAGGAATCTCGTTATTCAAATGACTAGAAGGTATCTCATTATGAACGTCTACTGTCTCTAAGTCGTTAGACTCAACAATAGTATCTTCTGTATATACAGATTCTTCTAAATCATCATTATCAGAATAAATTGCATCTCTAACACAACTCTCGTCCTTTTGAATAGGCAAATAATCAGTAACATGATCATGAGTTGGATAAAAAACAATACATTCATTTGGTATAGCGGTATCATTATTCCTAAAATCACTACCAGTGTCAAGTCCATCATCATCCTCGAAGCATACAGATTCATCATCAACAACGGTTTCATTATTAGTGTCATCAATATGAAGAAAATCAGAACTTGAGTCATAGTATAGACGAAGATCCTTTACTGGGTTCATAAGTTCAGCAATCATTCTATCAGTTTGAGCACAACTCTCAGCAGTTGCAATCACAAATAATTCAGTTTTTTTGGTCAATTGTTCTAGGCTAGATACGAGAGACGGAGATAGTTCACCATACAATTGATTATCTCTTTCATATGGTGACTCATATGTGTGTGAATAATAATTGGAATCGATATAATTTGTCTCATAACCTGGATAAGGTTGGTAATGATCATAACCTTCACAAAGTCCGGAATGATCATACCTATGAGAATAATTCCAATCATTATTTACATACTCGTCTCTAACAGGTTCCTGACAATAAGAAGGTGCATATGCATACTCCTCATGTGAGCTATTAGATGGCTCTACTTTCTCGGCTCTGATGGTAAGATTCCAAAAAGCTAAAAGAATCCAACTCACTGGAAACCATGATATAAGGTAAAATTTACCCAATAACTCACCTTGCATAAGCTTTACGAGAATATCAAGCACATACTTTCTAGCCGCTATCGACTCCAATCGTCGCACCTCAGACTAAGGTACCTAAAAAGAGTCAAACAGACTGCGTAAAAAGGAATTAAAGAAAAACAAAAATAAACTATATACAAAAATAAAAATAACTATGTACAAAAAAAAAATTGATATCAACAAGAGAGTATTTTGCAACCACTCACTGGCAGCGGCGGCAAAAACTTGGTAGGCTCAAAAACCCACAATAATAATACTGCAAGTGCACAACTTCTAACTAGTAGACAATGACAAGTACAGGTCGTTCCCACGAGGAATGTGAAATACTCTACCAACTAACACCAAAAACTAAGTAATTGACAAGATGATGTTTGAACGATTTTCAGAAATTTGGAACAAAATGAAATAATAATAATTTTAACAATAAAAATAAAATGGGAATGAGTTATTAGGATTTTCGGTTTCCACCAATTAATTATGCAAACTCTACTAATCGTTAAAAAAATATATTTCATGCCTATTGAATACTGTTTCTCCGCTGTAATTTTCTTCGTTTCATGTGTAGTGATTCTAAAGCATTACTTATCAATCCTAAAGTATATCACGTCAAAGAACTTAACCCAAGCACGCCATATCAATTGAAAAACATAAATAATCAACAAAATCTCATGAGCAATTAAATACCAAACTATATGAAGAAAAACTATTAATCAATCAAATCATTATTAAGCATATATATGTAGAGTCTACACAATAAAATTGTTTTCTACCTAAACCCTAACATGGCTCTAGCTAGACATGACTTTCTCAAAAGCCATAAACAAAATAGGATTAAAAACTCTAGCTAAGCAAAAATGGAATTGAAGAACTGAAACTTCAAACCCTAGACTTCTCTTCCAGTTGCGGCTGTGTAGCCGCGCTTCTTTCCAATCCCAGTCCGGCCTCCTCCTTCTTTGTTTCCGTCCGTCCGTCTTCCTCTTGTAGTTTGTGCGAGTCCTCTAAGTCTGACTAAAACCTAGCAGAACTACCTAGGCCCGGTCCACCACCAACATCCAAATCCACATACTATCCAAATTCTGACTTTGACGTCAAAATTCTGTTCTTCGATCCTTAAAGCACCTCCACCAGCAATTCAACTCAAGGGTGCCGGTTTAATCGAGCTCATTCGCAAGCCTGCAGCCGGCCCCAGCTTCACTTGAATCCAAATGCATCTTCTGTCGATTCTATAATGCCAAATTCTAACCACGGACCCAACCTGGTATTCA
>NW_020649162.1:0-472 GCF_003573695.1 Papaver somniferum
ATCTATCCTCGGCGACCTCCTTTTGTATGTACTATTAGAGTTCGCCAGTATCAATCAGTTTTTGGATCATTATTTTGAGGTTTTTACATTTCTCGGTCTGGTGTCCATTGAAGCAGTGATATTCACAGTAATCTTTAGACATCTCGGTTCTTGGGGGATGTTTTCCCTTAGACCACGTCCACTCCAAATTTTCCCTTCCTTTGATCTCTCGCAAGATCCGAGCATATCTAGCATTGAGCTTCGTGTAAACTTGATCTTCGAATTTTCGATCGTCTTTTCGTCGTTCATACCTTCGTTCCTTCCTATCTTCGTGAGGCCGTTCCACTGAGCTATTTCTTTTGGCCCCATTGGTTTGTTCTGCGGAATTGGTACGGTGAGACCTATGCGGGTATGCCCTCGGGTTTTCACGCTGGATTTCTTCAAGGCGAGCGTGCTTTTCAATAATTATTCGGAGATCTCCTTCTGTCTTAGG
>NW_020649163.1:0-2904 GCF_003573695.1 Papaver somniferum
ACTATTATGCATATTCAAGAATTTCGAATCAAGTTTTTCTTGGTAATTAGTTCTCAAAATATAATGACTAAGCTTAATGAACATCTTTTCATACTTGAAGAATTTTGGTTAAGGACAATTTATTGTTGGCAATCAAAATCATGATTCAAGTTAGCTTGGAACAATATTTAATCTTTTTTTTGTCAAAATCCCTAGAAAATATTGATTGCAAGAATATCCCGTAAATTTCCTGATTTCATCACACTTACATAAAACGTCGCAAATATGAATTTTACCAAAAGAATAACCTAAAGTGGAAAGCGCACTAATCAAGTTCAATTCCCATGAAGCATTAAGATTTATGCTAATCAATGCAATTGAAATACATTGCGCAAAAAATTTAACAAAGGTCATGATTCACTTGCGATTATTAGGATATATCACTACAAGCAATAACCACAATTATGCTACTTGCAATCAGGAATTTATCACTTTTCCGTATAATAAACCCTAATCCAACTATAGATATGAATATGAGTTCAATAAATTTGCAAATTGACTAAACAAACAATCAAATCATACATGATGATATTTCTAGTGAAACATGAACAACAATTGTTAGAGCATTGCTCGTTTGAACCCACTAAGCGTCGGTATGTCAAGTTTGGTTGTCATGTTTTAGTATATTTCAAAACTCAATTTATTTTGTCTCATCAAGTGATGAAATGTGAAAGTTATAATCTTAGGACACCTTCCTACACAACGTAAACCAATGCTGTGAATGAGAAAAACATTTATATTCTGATGATGATTTATAAATAAATCCATTTTGTTTTGCTTTGCAACAATCTTTGATTATTGTTCAAATGTCTAAATCATCCAATAATGAATAACTATCCGAGCAAAAATCCCGTGAACACCGAGATGGCAGCACTATTCAAGCGTATGAATCTTCCCCAGCAAAAACAACAACAACAGACCCAACCGGTGTATGCTAATAGCCGGCAAACATTATGGACTATGTTCCCTTTTTGCAGTATAAGGTACCAGTATTACATAGACATTATGAACACATATCTTCTCTGTCAAAGCTGCATGAAACCTTTACTGCTTATGATTGGAATAACAAAAGGATGCCTCATGGAGCTAACAACCGGCCAGTGCCCCAAAAGAAGTCGCTTGATTAAATGTACTAGAGACCATCTTCGTTTAGGTTAGACTAGAAAGTCTAGGAATGTTGATACATACAAGTATTACTCTAAACTTGAGACTAGAAAGTTACTCTAAAAACCTGACGATGTGAAGACATGAAGACGACAACGAAGACATCATTCCTTCCAATTGAGATATTGTGATACTGACTTGACTTGTTTCCATTACTATCGTTGCTTTCAAGTCGTTTAAGATTGAAAACATAACATTTGAGACTATATTTAATACTCTAGTATTAGACTTGATCGTTATGGTATGATCAAAGTGTCAAGGGTGAATATTTGATTGTGAAGTATAATGTTTATCTTTTGAACTTCGTAAATGTACATCGACATAATCTATGTAACTCGTTACTTGATTGTGTATTGGAATATGTGCGAATTCATCCTAGGAAACTATGTTTGATTACATATATTTAAAGAAAGTACATACAAAACTTGTTTCGTAATCGAAAGGAAATCAATAGGCGTTTTGGTTCGGTTTTCATTGAAGAATCTATTGGACGACCAATTCGAAACCTGGGTAATAACTCTGGTATAACCGGCCTTGACTTATGTTGATACATATGGTAGAAGCGATCTTTACCTAGTTTGGGATATACAGTAGAACCGATCTTGACTTATCTTGAGAGCTATGGTAGAACCGATCCTTACCTATATTGGGAGTCTTGGTAGAACCGATCTTATCTATTGGTGGGAGTCATGGTAGAACCGATCCCTACCTATATTTGGAGACTTGGTAGAACCGATCTTAACCTACGTTAGGAGTCATGGTAAAACCAGTCGCAAGAGCCAAACCAATCCTTCATATTCACATATTACTTTACGGTTTTGTGTGAGTTTGAAATTAGAGTTTTCTAATTAGGAAAGTCCCAGATGTCGACATAATATGGACATGAGTATAATTATAATCTTTTATTGTCCAAAGATTCCTTGATACTCAAGGTGATTTCAATCTGAAACATTGAGAATCTTTTAATTAAGAATTTTCGATTATATGCTTTTGATTTTCCAACAAATCAAAACATAACTATTGGAAAGTTATATTAGTTAAGTTCTAAACTAATATTAGATATTTTATAATAAGAGATTTCGGAATTACAGGCTGGATATTAGTTGGAAATAGGAAAACAGAAATTAAGTACTTATTGCATATCTTGAGAATATTTTCGGTTTCAGAATTTCCTTGTTGTTCAAGCAACCTTGGTCCATAAATAGTTGAGTTTGCATATCTGGAAAATTATCCTAAGAGTCAGGCAAACTTCACCTGTGTTGTTTCTGGTGGAGCCGTCTATCCGGAAAGGAAAGTACCCTAATTAGGATAAATCTCTTACGACCACTCGTTTAAAGACTTATATGGGATAAAGAATCTCTACGAGTACCGTTGGTAGGAAACTAGATAATTGCATTGTTATTTTAGTTTTCGGTTATTGATTTTATTGACTAATGGTTGTTGAAACTTTGATTGCACCTAGTTTGATTATTCTTGAGAGCATTCTTTTCTTCCATAAGGGTCATTCAAACTATATCAAAGTATCATCTATAGAACTGTTTTTAGATCTAAAGACATCTTGTGATAATCCATTATTAACAAAATTCGTTTTGTGTATGATTGATCACAAGAGGATTCAAGTTTGTGGTGTGCAGGTACATATGAAGGCTATTGAAGATTTGAAGACAAAAATATATTTCTTATTTGTTTTTGTATATCGTG
>NW_020649164.1:0-957 GCF_003573695.1 Papaver somniferum
AGTAGAACCACACCTAACCCATGTAGGTATTTCACTGATATTGTGGTTTCAATGTACCAACTGGCTGGGTTTTCGTTTTTTCTTTTTTTCTTTTTATGTTTGATTGATTTGTAACAGGATGACTATTCTGAAGATGAACAATTTAAGGTCAATTGGAAAAGAGCAGCTATCAATAGTGGCTTTGGTTTTGGATTTGTTGTTCTTCCACACTTTCCAAATACTTGTTTAATAATTGTTATTCAGCTTTCTCTAATTAGGGGGATGAACTCATTTCTGTTTATTAGTTTCCCTTCATTGATACCCCTCTTGCAGAAAACATGGGAGTGCTTTTGTTTTTCGCCAATATCGCATAATTGGTTTTGCCCCAATTGCTCTAATTCAAAGAGTTTCTATGCATATTCTTAACTGGGGTTGTATACGGAGAGATGAATCGTAGCTTAGAGTTGTTTATGGATTGCTCTTAATGAGATACTTTTTAGTTTTTTTAAGGCACAGTTGTACTGGTAAATCCATAGAGTTACCATGTTTTTGCAACCTAGGGTAGCGTGGATATCCTAGGTACCCAAATGAAGCGTGGCATTACCATTGATATTGCCTTATGGAAGTTCGAAACTACCAAGTACTACTGCACAGTTATTGATGCTCCTGGACATCGTGACTTTATCAAAAACATGATTACTGGTACTTCTCAGGCTGATTGTGCCGTCCTCATTATCGATTCTACCACTGGAGATTTTGAGGCTGGTATCTCAAAGGATGGTCAGACTCGTGAGCACGCTCTTCTTGCTTTCACCCTTGGTGTCAAGCAGATGATCCGTTGTTGTAACAAGGTATACCTTTCTCACAGTTATTTTCCTGTCTATAAAATTTAGACTTTCCAATGCTGTTTATCCTTCCCGTGGCTAACTATTATTTCATGTGTTTCGTGTTTGTGTTTGTAGATGGAAGCCACCACCC
>NW_020649165.1:0-475 GCF_003573695.1 Papaver somniferum
CGTGCAAATTCCTCAACACCACTAATGTGTTGCTAGGCATGCTTCCTCAACACATTCTTCCTCTTGGTGTTGAGACGTGTAAATTCCTAAACACCACTACTGTGTTGCTAGGCAAGCTTCCTCAACACATTTTTCCTCTTGTTGTTGAGACGAGTAAATTCCTCAATGCCACTATTGTGTTGATAGGCAAGCTTCCTCAACACATTTTCCTCTTGGTGTTGTGACGTGCAAATTCCTCAACACCACTACTGTGTTGCTAGGTAAGCTTCCTCAACACATTCTTCCTCTTGGTGTTGAAACGTGAAAGTCCTCAACACCGCTACTGTGTTGCTAGGCAAGCTTCCTCAACACATTTTCCTCTTTCTGTTGAGACGAGTAAATTCCTCAATGCCACTATTGTGTTGATAGGCAAGCTTCCTAAACACATTTTCCTCTTGGTGTTGAGACGTGCAAATTACTCAACACCACTATTGTG
>NW_020649166.1:0-3957 GCF_003573695.1 Papaver somniferum
TGGTATGAAATGATCAAATGGATAACCTTTTGGTTGACTATTTTTGAACCAACAATGCACACGTTTGGGTACGGTTACACAAACCTAGATTCGTGCAGTACATGTGTGTATGACAAGCTAAGATTTTGATCTAACGGTTGAGATATATTAGCTTGAATCTAAAACAGGTTTTCATCTAACGGTGGATAGTGTTTGTTATTTAAGCAAGGAGAAACCCTGATTTGAAAGGCTATATATAGGAGACATCTAGAAATGGGAAAAACTAATCCCCACACGTCTGTGCGCTACTAATGCGCTCGCTAGAGTCGATCTCCATTAACCTTTGAGTTTCTTCTTCTAAACTCAGGTGAACGACTTAAAGACTTCATTGGGATTGTGAAGCTAGACCGATACTACTTTTATCATAGTTGTGTGATCTGATCTTGCATCTTCTATCGTACGAGTACAATCATATTGATTGGCTTGAGATCGTGAGAGTTCTCCGATGGGCAAGATATAAAAGTAAGCGCAAACATCTTCGTCTCATCGTTTGTGATTCCACGACATCTTGTTTCGCTACCATACGATTAAGATTTTTGTGAGGTGATTGATTAATCTAGGATGTTCTTCGGGAATATAAGACCGGGTATCAATTGGTTTCTGTTCACCTTGATTATATATCAAAAGACGAAACAAAAAGTTAGGGTTTTTCTGTGGGAGAAAGATTGATCCTTTGATAGACTTTTCTGTGTGATACGGATTTGTTTATTGTTCAAGCCTGCGATTTTGGATCGTAGCAACTCTTAGTTGTGGGTGAGTTCAGCTAAGGGATTCAAGTACGTAGCATCCTGCTGGGATCATAGGCGTAGGAGTACAACTGTACCTTGTATCAGTGGGAGATTGATAGGGGTTCAACTATATTCCAGTCTGAAGTTAGATTGGAGCAGGCTAGTGTCTGTAGCGGCTTAATACAAAGTGTATTCAATCTGGACTAGGTCCCGGGGTTTTTCTGCATTTGTGGCTTCCTCGTTAACAAAACTTCTGGTGTCTGTGTTATTTCCTTTCTGCGTTATATTTGATTATATAATAGAAATAATACAGGTTGTGCGTTGAAGTTTAATCAATTGGAGATCCAACCTAGTTGTTGTTTATTTCATTGAGTAAATCAAAACAAGTGAGAGATATTAACTCCTTAAGATACTTTAATCTAGATTGAGTCTGACTGTCTATTTGATTCTCTAGCAAAGTATTTCGGTGTTAGTCCATACAGATTTCTAAGAGAAATATAGGGTGGTGTTGTTAGACCCCCGCTTTTTCAATTGGTATCAGAGCAGGTAAACGTATTTAAGAACTTACAAGTCTTCGTTTGTAGCGATCTGACTCTATGGACAGAAGTACTATCTCTGATAACGCAACATCAATTGAGGATTGTTCAGAAAAACTTCAAAGTTCTGAAATCGCTGAGAAGAATTCCCTCCCGTCTCCTACTACTGAATCCCCATTCAACTAGAGAAAATCTCTTGATGAACAGTTGGATGATCTTTCGGATGATAGTGATTCTTAAGAAGAACATAGCATTGATAAGGAAGTTTCTCAATATATCATGTTGTTCAATCGTGAATTAAAAGAATCAAAGACAACTGCGTATTTGAGAAAATTCATAGGTCCTCTCTGTTAAGAAAACAGAAAGTTGAGAAAACTCTTCAAAGGTTATGATGGTGGATACAAATTGTTACAATCTACCGTTAAAGACCATGAAGAAGAGGTTCGCTAAAAAAAATCTGAATGTGATAATCTTCTTCGTAACCTCGGTGTGTTAAAAGAAAGGCTTGCCGAAACTGAAGCAAGATGTGAATCTCAACAGAAGTGTTTTGATGACAAAGAACACAGTCTTCTTTTCAAAGAAAATTCCTTGGAAATCAAACTTACTGCTGCTCTTAATAAGGTAAAATCACTGGAATAAAATTTAAATAGATTCGGCTCTAGCTCGTCAAAATTGTCTTCTATGTTGGGAGCCTGTAAAGAGCATTCTGATAAACATGGTCTAGGATATAAAGGAATATACGCACCTAACAGTGATAAAATTAAGTTTGTTAAAGCTGCTAAAAATTCTTCATGTGTAAAAGCTGAGTCGGCTTGAAAAAACAAGGATTCTTCTCCTTCAAAAACTGCTTTCATAAGAACAGGAAAATCCTTTAATTGCTTTTACTGCGGAAACAAAGGACATCCTGAGAGGAAATGCCGTCTACGTTTGCGGAATGAAAAACTTCATAACATTCTTACATGGATGGCTGAAGAAGTTGTTAAACCGGTATCACACATTGTTGGAACAAGGGGCATCTCCTTACCTCAAGGATTATACAATAACAAGCCATGTGATAACTAGGCATTTAAAAGGAAAAGTTTCTACAACAGCAGAAGGAGGAGTGACAAAAGTGTGACTGATCCTGCAAAGAGAAAAAGGCACAGGAGAAAGAAAGAGAAATTGTGTTCCTCTGTTATCGACAAAGAAGCCTGTAATTCTACGACGTCTAAAACAAACTTCCTACATGTCAACAATCGAGTGTCTGATTTGAAGACCAGCATAAACAGACTCAGACGGAACATCAAGAAAACATGGAATGCAATTAATCCGGGTATTCCTAAATCTTCTCTTAATATTGCTTCTTCAACTAAACCCGGTAGTTTGTTAAATACCGTTGAGAAGGAAAAAGAAGAAGTAAATACTGATGAGCGAGATGCTCATCTTATTACACCCTGACAAGGTCATTTTACATATCTTTTTAATATAATACAAAGGGATGCTCATGACTCTCAGGATTTTTTATCTTGAGATTGGTGTCAGGATCATATTGTGTTGTTTTTTAGTTTCCTTGTTTTGGTTGCTCCTCAACATCTTTATGTTCGCGCCATTTGGGCTTTCTTGACTCAGCATGGGCCCTGTTCTCTATGTTCGCGCACCAACCCCCACGAACGTCATGTTCATTAGGGTTTTAATTGAATACCATATATTTAATGTTCCAGAAGAATAAAAGGTCTTTTAAAGCCTTCTTTTTGGAGCACAATGGAAGGAAGCAACAAGGTTGATGATGTTGAGTTATGTTCTATTGATATCTCGTGTTTTCATGCTCTTGATCATGTAAATGATGACAAACTACCAGTTAAGATTTCTTCACAATTGGTAGGAAATCTTCTTAAAGATTTTGAGGTTGTACGAGAACAACTCGGTATTGCAACCAGGAACCTTGATTTTCTGAAGGGAAAGCTTAAGAAGGCGAATGAGGAGCTAGTTCACGTTCAATATCTGGTTGCAGACATGATTTAGACATCTTCAGATCTTGGTTCTTTTAATTCCTAGGATGTCTTCTTTTTGGATTAGTTGGAAGAATAACTAGTTCTTTGGATAGTGATGATTGTGATTACACATAACTATTATTTTCATCTTTTGTTTTTTATATTTATAGGTTTTATTTTCCATAAAATATTTGAAAAAGATGATGGTTTGCAATATTAATTTGGTTTGATATATTGCAATTTGTTATGGGATTTTGGTATTCACATCCGTGAACTTTATTGTTCCGTATTTTGTCAAAAGTAAAGTCATTCATGATCGGTTTTCATGTACTGGTTTAAAGATGAATAGACTTTTGGCAAACACAAAAGTTAAGCCTATATTGTCAGTTATTTGATGGAAGATAGGTTAAAATATTTTGTAAACTGATAGAACCCAGTTCTGTCATGGTTTAGTTTCGTCGCAACAACACTACAAGTTGGCAGTATTAAGGGTCTAGTAACTTTTATGTTTCAGTATTCTATATTTCAGTCTTTTATTTGAGGTAGAATTCCTTGGAAGGTTTTTCTCGAAAGAGTTTTTTAATCCACCAGAGAGTTTGATAACTTCAGGAGTAAGTTTAGGGGTTATATTAGGAATCAGTCTTTCTCTTGAGTCTATATATAGAGTCTGTCAGGTCTTGTAAT
>NW_020649167.1:0-441 GCF_003573695.1 Papaver somniferum
TGGTATGAAATGATCAAATGGATAACCTTTTGGTTGACTATTTTTGAACCAACAATGCACACGTTTGGGTACGGTTACACAAACCTAGATTCGTGCAGTACATGTGTGTATGACAAGCTAAGATTTTGATCTAACGGTTGAGATATATTAGCTTGAATCTAAATCAGGTTTTCATCTAACGGTGGATAGCGTTTGTTTTTTGATCAAGGAGAAACCCTGATTTAAAAGGCTATATATAGGAGACATTTAGAAATGGGAAAAACTAATCCCCACACGTCTGTGTGCTACTAGTGCGCTCGCTAGAGTCGATACTACTTTTATCATAGTTGTGTGACTTAAAGACTTCATTGGGATTGTGAAGCTAGACCGATACTACTTTTATCATAGTTGTGTGATCTGATCTTGCATCTTCTATCGTACGAGTACAATCATATTGATTGA
>NW_020649168.1:0-651 GCF_003573695.1 Papaver somniferum
AAAAATGTATTGTAATTACAATTAATATGTTTTAAGGCAATACGTCTAGTAAAAATTGCATTTCTATGTACGTTGATTCAAGTAAATATGAAGGAAGTCAAATTTCACAATAGAAGAAGGTTGAAAGACCATGCAAAACTAATCCAAATCCTAATAAATTTCATCTATCTTGGATCAAATAGAAAGACAAATCCAAAACAAAAAGAAAGAGTTCACAAAAATGTTGAATTTAATATACGTTAACTCAAAAAAGTCTACACAATTCGTTATAAGTCGGAAATTGATTTCTGAGACTAAATTGTAAACTAGATAAACTCATCTTTAACAGAAAAAGTTTTAAAAATGTATTGTAATTACAATTAATATGTTCTAAGGCAATACGCCTAGTAGAACCTGCATTTCTATGTACGTTGATTCAAGAAAATATGAAGGAAGTCAAATTTCACAATAAAAGAAGGATGAAAGACCATGCATAACTAATCCAAATCCTGAAAAATTTCATCTATCTTGAATCCAATAGAAATACAAAGTCAACACAAAAAGAAAGAGTTCATAAAAATATTTAATTTTATATACGTTAACTCAAAAAAGTCTACACAATTCGTTATAAGTCGGAAATTGATTTCTGAGACTAAATTGTAAACTAGATAA
>NW_020649169.1:0-460 GCF_003573695.1 Papaver somniferum
TGAAGAAAGTCAAATTTCACAATAGAGGAAGGATGAAAGACCATGCAGAACTAATCCAAATCCTAACAGATTTCATCTATCTTGAATCAAATTGAAAGACAAAGCCAACACAAAAATAAACAGTTCATAAAAATGTTAAATTTTATATACGTTAACTCAAAAAAGTCTACACACTTCGTTATACGTCAAAAATTGATTTCTGAGACTAAATTGTAAACTAGATAAACTCATATTTAACAGAAAAAGTTTGAAATATGTATTGTAATCACAATTAATATGTTAAGGCAGTACGTCTAGTAAAAATTGCATTTCTATGTACGTTGATTCAAGAAAATATGAAGGAAGTCAAATTTCACAATAGAAGAAAGATGAAAGACCATGCAGAACTAATCCAAATATTAACGAATTTCATCTATCTTGAATCAAATAGAAAGACAAAGCCAATATAAAAAGAAAGAGT
>NW_020649170.1:0-521 GCF_003573695.1 Papaver somniferum
GACTAATCCAAATCCTAACAAATTTCATCTATCTTGGATCAAATAGAAACACAAAGCCTACACAAAAAGAAAGAGTTCATAAAAATGTTGAATTTTATATACTTTAACTCAAAAAAGTCTACACACTTCTTTATACGTCTGAAACTGATTTCTGTAACTTAAATGTAAACTAGATAAACTCATCTTTAAGAGAAAAAGTTTGAAAAATGTATTGTAATCGTAAATAATATGTTATAAGGCATTACGTCTAGTAAAAATTGCATTTCTATGTACGTTGATTCAAGAAAATATGAAGGAAGTCAAATTTCACAATATAAAAGGATGAAAGACCAGCCAGAACTAATCCAAATTCTAACAAATTTCATCTATTTGAATCAAATTGAAAGACAAAGCCAATACAAACATAAAGAGTTCATAAAAATGTTGAATTTTTTATACGTTAACTCATAAAAGTCTACACTCTTCGTTATAAGTCAGAAGTTGATTTCCGAGACTAAATTGTAAACTAGATAAACTCATCT